>NC_092100.1:5485270-5515270 GCF_045679555.1 Salvelinus alpinus | reverse complement strand
TAGTTCTACATTTTTTAAAAGGGGCATGCTTATTTACGATGGTGAGGAAATTACTTTTAAAGTACAACCAGGTATCCTCTACTGACGGGATGAGGTCAATATCAATATCACTGCAAGGCTCTAAAACCTAATCCACGTAGATTATTACCAAGTAGATTTTACCAAGTAGATTATTACCAAGTAGAATATTACCAAGTAGCTAATTACAAAGTAGTTTATTACCATGTAGATTATTACCAAGTAGTTTATTACCAAGTAGATTATTACCAAGTAGATTATTACAAAGTAGTTTATTACCAAGTAGATTATTACAAAGTAGAATATTACCAAGTAGCTAATTACAAAGTAGTTTATTACCATGTAGATTATTACCAAGTAGTTTATTACCAAGTAGATTATTACCAAGTAGATTATTACCAAGTAGATTATTACCAAGTAGATTATTACCAAGTAGTTTATTACCAAGTAGATTATTACCAAGTAGATTATTACCAAGTAGATTATTACCAGGTAGATTATTACCAAGTAGATAATTACCAAGTAGATTATTACCAAGTAGTTTATTACCAAGTAGATTATTACCAAGTAGTTTATTACCAAGTAGATTATTACCAAGTAGTTTATTACCAAGTAGATTATTACCAAGTAGTTTATTACCAAGTAGATTATTACCATGTAGATTATTACCAAGTAGTTTATTACCAAGTAGATTATTACCAAGTAGAATATTACCAAGTAGAATATTACCAACTCTAATATTACCAAGTAGTACTACAAGGCTGTAAAGCCTAACATGTGTGTGTGTGTGTGTGTGTGTGTGTGTGTGTGTGTGTGTGTGTGTGTGTGTGTGTGTGTGTGTGTGTGTGTGTGTGTGTGTGTGTGTGTGTGTGTGTGTGTGTGTTTAAGTGTGACAGAGATGTACCTTTACTCACAGCTACTGCTGAGTCGGTGCTGTATATCTCTAATCTAGACCATTCTGCCCATGTCTCTCCTCCCGCTTAGTCCCTAAAGCTGTCACCATAACAATGGCCAGTAAAACAGTACACACACAAACACACACACGCACACAGTAAAACCATGAATCTGGAAAACAGTCAATAAGTCATTGTGTTCTCCTGGGGTCCCCTCTAAACTACACCTCCTAAACCACTAAAAACACAGAGACTACGGGTACAATAAACTTGTTTGCTTGTTTGTAGTGTTGTGGCCTCTAATACAACTCTGAAATGGCCAATATGCATCATAAATTACACCTATTCCCTGTATAGTGCCCTACTGTTGACCAGATCCATATGGGACCTGGTCAAAGGTAGTGCACTAAGTAGGGAATAGGATGCTATTTGGGACGCAAGCCAGTAAAATGTCCATTTGAAAATGTGTTAATAATACCAGCGAAGGAGTTTGAACAGTGAGACTATTGTCCTGCTCTACTCTGGAGCCTGGTCAACAGATTAAACACACTGGGAAGACATGAGGTACAGGGGGGGATGAGCTAGATGGGAGCGCAGGAGAGAGAGAGAGAGAGAGAGAGAGAGAGAGAGAGAGAGAGAGAGAGAGAGAGAGAGAGAGAGAGAGAGAGAGAGAGAGAGAGAGAGAGAGAGAGAGAGAGAGAGAGAGAGAGAGAGAGAGAGAGAGAGAGAGAGAGAGAGAGAGAGAGAGAGAGAGAGAGAGAGAGAGAGAGAGAGAGAGAGAGAGAGAGAGAGAGAGAGAGAGAGAGAGAGAGAGAGAGAGAGAGAGAGAGAGAGAGAGAGAGAGAGAGAGAGAGGCTGGGAGGATGCAGTGGTGACATAAGTGAGTTGAGGTGGTGGTTTTGGTAGTGTTGCTCTCTCACTCTCTCTCTTTCTCTCTCTCTCTCTCTCTCTCTTTCTGTCTCTCTCTCAATTCAATTTCAATTCAAAGGGCTTTATTGGCAATGGAAACATATGTTAACATTGCCAAAGCAATGTCTTTCTTTCTCTCTCTCTCTCTTTCTTTCCCCTCTCATTTAAACGAGGCATGCAAGCAGCAGTGTGTTGTAGTGTGTATCGGGGAATAGCAGTGTGTTTTGCTGTGTAGCTGTGTTGTAGCAGTGTGTTGTAGTGTGTAGCTGTGTTGTCCCAGGGCTCACTGAGCCATGTGGTTTGTGTTAGTAAGGACAGGGTGTCTGGCAACAGAGAGAGAGAGGAGTGGGTGGTACGCTGGGGGAGTCAGTGAGGGGGAGGGGCAGTAGGGGGGGGGGGGGTATAGGGGAGGGGTAGAGGCTGTGTGAGGTTGAGAGGCTACAGGACAGTTGGATTTCAGATATTATGGGAGGGGAGATTTAACTCCAACACCAGAGAAAAAGGCCTGTCCCTTCAGGAATCTTCCCTGCTTGCAGATTGGATCAATACACGTAGAAACTGTCACACAACGGACACACAACAGACACGCAACGGCAACTCAATGGACACACGCCGTACACACAACGGACACACAACAGACACGCAACGTACACACAACGTACACAAAACAGACACGCAACGTACACACAACGTACACAAAACAGACACGCAACGTACACACAACGTACACAAAACAGACACGCAACGTACACACAACAGACACACACCGTACACACAACAGACGCGCAATGTACACACAACGTTCACACAACAGACACGCAACGTACACGCAACGTACACACAACAGACACGCAACGTACACACGCAAACACAATCTACCTATATCTCTTCTGTGGTGTAGGCTTGGTCCATTATTGGCGGGGGATTTTGTTATGTTTCTATCAGGTATAAACAGAAATAGTCAGACAACAGCCAATCTTTTGATCCCTTATATAACCCAGAGGTTTAATGGCAGTGGGCCATTATATAACCCAGAGGTTTAATGGCAGTGAGCCATTATATAACCCAGAGGTTTAATGGCAGTGGGCCATTATATAACCCAGTGGTTTAATAGCAGTGGGCCATTATATAACCCAGTGGTTTAATAGCAGTGGGCCATTATATAACCCAGTGGGTTAATGGCAGTGAGCCATTATATAACACAGAGGTTTAATGGCAGTGAGCCATTATATAACCCAGAGGTTTAATAGCAGTGGGCCATTATATAACCCAGAGGTTTAATAGCAGTGGGCCATTATATAACCCAGAGGTTTAATAGCAGTGGGCCATTATATAACCCAGTGGTTTAATGGCAGTGAGCCAGTATATAACCCAGTGGTTTAATAGCAGTGGGCCATTATATAACCCAGAGGTTTAATGGCAGTGGGCCATTATATAACCCAGTGGTTTAATAGCAGTGGGCCATTATATAACCCAGTGGTTTAATAGCAGTGGGCCATTATATAACCCAGAGGTTTAATGGCAGTGGGCCATTATATAACCCAAAGGTTTAATGGCAGTGGGCCATTATATAACCCAGTGGTTTAATGGCAGTGAGCCATTATATAACCCAGAGGTTTAATAGCAGTGGGCCATTATATAACCCAGAGGTTTAATAGCAGTGGGCCATTATATAACCCAGAGGTTTAATGGCAGTGAGCCATTATATAACCCAGAGGTTTAATGGCAGTGGGCCATTATATAACCCAGTGGTTTAATAGCAGTGGGCCATTATATAACCCAGTGGTTTAATAGCAGTGGGCCATTATATAACCCAGTGGGTTAATGGCAGTGAGCCATTATATAACCCAGTGGTTTAATAGCAGTGGGCCATTATATAACCCAGTGGTTTAATGGCAGTGAGCCATTATATAACCCAATGGTTTAATAGCAGTGGGCCATTATATAACCCAGTGGTTTAATTTCAGTGGTGTGTCATCATTATGATTATGCCAAGTCATGTTTTAGAGCTTGTTATAAGGGTCAAAGGTCAACCTCCCTTTGTGTGTGTGTGTGTGTGTGTGGGTGTGTGTGTATGTACAGCTTGAACAGATGCTGGCTCGGCAGTCTGCAGCGGGGGACTCGGACCAAGAGAGTGTGTCTGCAGAGCACCTGCGGTTGCAGAACGAGGAGAGGGCCTACAGGCTCAAACTACAGGCCTTTCAGGAGGGACAACACAGACAGGCTCAGCTGGTGCAGAAACTGCAGACCAAGGTACTGGAGGGAGGAGGAGGAGGGGGGGGTCAAGATATTGAAGAGAGTAAACTGTGAGACTACTACTGTCCCTGCTCTGGACTTGACTTGTCCAGGGAGTATTGTTCTGTCCTACAGGAACTAGGGAGTATTGTTGACCTGCAGGATCCAGGGAGTATTGTTGGCCTGCAGGTCAACAAGGGAGTATTGACCTGTCCTAGAGGATCCAGGGAGTTTTGACCTGTCCTAGAGGATCCAGGGAGTTTTGACCTGTCCTAGAGGATCCAGGGAGTTTTGACCTGTCCTAGAGGATCCAGGGAGTATTGACCTGTCCTAGAGGATCCAGGGAGTTTTGACCTGTCCTAGAGGATACAGGGAGTATTGACCTGTCCTAGAGGATCCAGGGAGTTTTGACCTGTCCTAGAGGATCCAGGGAGTATTGTTGACCTGCAGGATCCAGAGAGTATTGTTGACCTGCAGGATCCAGAGAGTATTGATCTGACCTTTAGGATCCAGGGAGTATCGATCTGATATTTTGCAAATATATTGTATTTATAAGTATTCAGAGCCTTTGCTACGAGACTTGAATTTGAGCTCAGGTGCATTCTGTTTCCATTGATCATCCTTGAGATATTTCTACAACGTGATTGGAGTCCACCTGTGGTATATTGTCTGTCAATATAAGGTCCAACAGTTGACAGTGCATGACAGAGCAAAAACCAAGCCATGAGGTTGAAGGAATTGTCCGTAGAGCTCCAAGACAGGATTGTGTCGAGGCACAGATCTGGGGAAGGGTACCAAAACATTTCTCCAGCATTGAAGGTCCCCAAGAACACAGTGACCTCCATCATTCTTAAATGGAAGAAGTTTGGAACCACCAAGACTCTTCCTAGAACTGGCCGCCTGGCCAAACTGAGCAATCAGGGTAGAATGGGCTTTGGTCAGGGAGGTGACCAAGAACCCGATGGTCACTCTGACAGAGCTTCAGTGTCCCTCTGTGGAGATGGGAGAAACTTCCAGAAGTACACCCATCTCTGCAGCACTCCACCAATCAGGCCTTTATGGTAGAGTGGCAAGACGGAAGCCACTCCTCAGTAAAAGGCACATGACAGCCTGCTTGGAGTTTGGCAATAGGTACCTAAAGGACTCTCAGACCATGAGAAACACGATTCTCTGGTCTGATGAAACCAAGATTGAACTCTTTGGCCTGAATGCCAAGCGTCACGTCTGGAGGAAACCGGTCACCATCCCTACGGTGAAGCATGGTGGTGGCAGCATCATGCTGTGGGGATGTTTTTCAGCGGCAGGGAGTGGGAGACTAGTCAGGATCGAGGGAAAGATGAACAGAGCAAAGTACAGAGAGATCCTTGATGAAAACCTGCTCCAGAGCACTCAGGACCTCAGACTTCCAACAGGACAATGACCCTCAGCACACAGCCAAGACAATGCAGGAGTGGCTTCGGGACAAGTCTCTGAATGTCCTTGAGTGGCCCAGCCAGAGCCTGGAATTAAACCCGATCTAACTTCTCTGGAGAGACCTGAAAATAGCTGTGCAGCAACGCTCCCCATCCAACCTGAAAGAGCTTGAGAGGATCTGCATAGAAGAATGGGAAAAACTCCCCAAATACAGGTGTGCCAAACTTATAGCGTCATACCCAACAAGACTTGAGGCTGTAATCACTGCCAAAGGTGCTTCAACAAAGTACTGAGTAAAGGTCTGAATACTTATGTAAAAAAAATTTTTTTTTTTTTTTTTTTTTTTTTTACATTTGCAAACATAAAAAATAAAAAAAATGTTTTTGATTTGTCATTATGGGATATTGTGATGTCATTATGGGTTTTTGTGATGTCATTATGGGGTATTGTGTGTAGATTGATGAGGGAGAAAAACAATTGTATCCATTTTAGAATAAGGCTGTAACGTAACAAAATGTGGAAAAATCAAGGGGTTTGAATACATTCTGAATGCACTGTATGTCTTGTACCAGACGCTTCAGTACAAGAAGAGATGTGGTGAACTGGAAGAGCAGCTGTTGGAGAAGACCTCAGAGTCAGAGAGACTACAACTCTCAGTAAGTCTGAAGGAAACTCCATTTTAGAAGCCATTTTAGTACTCACTAAACACTACGTACTGTAAATATGTGAAAAACGGGCTGATGGCTGTGTTGTTTTCAGCTACAGGCCCAACTGGACTCGTCAGCCCACCGTCGGCACCGGACGGAAACACAGCTTCAGGACAACAGCAGGACCATCCAGAGCAAACTGGCCATGTTGGAGGAAGAACAGAAGAGGTAGAGGTTCTACAGAGCAGTAGAGGCAGGTTCTACAGAGCAGTAGAGGCAGGTTCTACAGAGCAGTAGAGGTAGGGTCTACAGAGCAGTAGAGGGAGGTTCTACAGAGTAGTAGAGGTAGGTTCTACAGAGCAGTAGAGGTAGAGGTTCTACAGAGCAGTAGAGGTAGGTTCTACAGAGCAGTAGAGGGAGGTTCTACAGAGCAGTAGAGGCAGGTTCTACAGAGCAGTAGAGGCAGGTTCTACAGAGCAGTAGAGGCAGGTTCTACAGAGCAGTAGAGGTAGAGGTTCTACAGAGCAGTAGAGGTAGAGGTTCTACAGAGCAGTAGAGGTTCTACAGAGCAGTAGAGGCAGGTTCTACAGAGCAGTAGAGGTAGAGGTTCTACAGAGCAGTAGAGGTAGGTTCTACAGAGCAGTAGAGGCAGGTTCTACAGAGTAGTAGAGGCAGGTTCTACAGAGCAGTAGAGGTAGGTTCTACAGAGCAGTAGAGGTAGGTTCTACAGAGCAGTAGAGGTAGGTTCTACAGAGTAGTAGAGGCAGGTTCTACAGAGCAGTAGAGGCAGGTTCTACAGAGCAGTAGAAGCAGGTTCTACAGAGTAGTAGAGGCAGGTTCTACAGAGCAGTAGAGGTAGAGGTTCTACAGAGCAGTAGAGGTAGAGGTTCTACAGAGCAGTAGAGGCAGGTTCTACAGAGCAGTAGAGGCAGGTTCTACAGTAAGCCCCTTAGAACTCTGCTCCCGTTTCTCTCTCTTTCTTTTCATCGTTTAAAAAAACACCAAGGCAGCTCAGAAGTGTTTCTGAGAAACAGTTTAGAGGGAGCAGAGAGAACGACTGACTCTGTTTTCCCCCCATGCCCAGGCTGGGAAGAGGAGGACAGGAGGAGCGAGGCTGGCCTAGTACGGAGTGTGAAGCGTAGCCTGGCCTTGATACTGTAGATGCTTTCGGCATCCAATTTGTCAAAGTTAATTAGCTTCGGTCCTGTTGGCTCAGTCGTTCAGAGTACTTTAACGGTGTCTCACACTGAGCGGGGGGACCGGGCCCAGCAACCCCTTGCACCTGACACCAGCCTTTAAACAAACAAGATTTATAGAGCCAACCAGCTCTAATTGAAATTGTTACGACAGACGCTTGGCAGCCCGCTTGCCAAGGCCCCATCACTTTTATAGCAGCCTCAGCATGGAGCTCCGCCGTGAGGCCTACTGTAGATTTTACCAAGTGCTGAACCACATCTGCGTGGAGCTTTCTAGTGTAATGGAGGCCTATTGTAGAGTCAGTAACCAAGCCCTTAACGGCTGTTGGAAGGAGAGGGAGAAGAGGACCAAGGTGCAGCGTGGTACGTGTCCGTAATACTTTTAATAAATACGAACACTAGAACAAAAACAACAAAGCGACAAAAGAACAGTTCTGCAACAACACAAAACAGACAACAACTACCCACAAAACACCAGGTGGGAACAGGCTACCTAAGTATGGTTCTCAATCAGAGACAACGATAGACAACTGCCTCTGATTGGGAACCATACCAGGCCAAACACATAGAAATACAAAACATAGAACAACATAGAACACCAGACATAGAATGCCCACCCAAACTCACGCCCTGACGTCAGGGCGTGACAAAGGTCAGGGCGTGACAAGGTCTCTGTTTGTAGAGTGAACCATTCTCTGCACCAGAGGAGGCTGGTGGGAGGCGCTATAGGAGGACGGGCTCATTGTAATGGCTGGAATGGATTTGATGGAACGGAGTCAAACGTGATTTCCATTATGTTTGATGTGTTTGATATCGTTCCATGTATTCTATTCCAGCCGTTACAATGAGCCCGTCCTCCTATAGCGCCTCCCACCAGCCTCCTCTGCTCTGCATAGAGCTCAACCGTGAGGCCTATTGTAAAGCTCTGCTGTGAGGCCTACTGTGGTGTTAGTTACCAAGCCTGTACACTGAGCTGCTCAGGTGAGACCTACTTAGAGTTCATTTCCAAGCCTCTCCATGGAGCTCCACCGTGAGGCCTACTATACAGTGAGTAGTCAAGCTTCTCCATGGAGCTCCACCGTGAGGCCTACTATACAGTGAGTAGTCAAGCTTCTCCATGGAGCTCCACCGTGAGGCCTTACTATACAGTGAGTAGTCAAGCTTCTCCATGGAGCTCCATCGTGAGGCCTACTATACAGTGAGTATTCAAGCTTCTCCATGGAGCTCCACCGTGAGGCCTACTATACAGTGAGTAGCCAAGCCTCTCCATGGAGCTCCACCGTGAGGCCTACTATACAGTTAGTAGTCAAGCCTCTCCATGGAGCTCCACCGTGAGGCCTACTATACAGTGAGTAGCCAAGCCTCTCCATGGAGCTCCACCGTGAGGCCTTACTATACAGTGAGTAGTCAAGCCTCTCCATGGAGCTCCACCGTGAGGCCTATTATACAGTGAGTAGTCAAGCCTCTCCATGGAGCTCCACCGTGAGGCCTACTATACAGTGAGTAGTCAAGCCTCTCCATGGAGCTCCACCGTGAGCCCTACTATACAGTGAGTAGTCAAGCCTCTCCATGGAGCTCCACCGTGAGGCCTACTATACAGTGAGTAGTCAAGCCTCTCCATGGAGCTCCACCGTGAGGCCTACTATACAGTGAGTAGTCAAACCTCTCCGTGGAGCTCCACCGTTAGGCCTACTATACAGTGAGTAGTCAAGCCTCTCCGTGGAGCTCCACCGTGAGGTCTCTGGTAGTTAGTTTTAAAGCCTCAGTGCAGAGCTCCACCGTGAGGCCTAGTGTAGAGTGAGTAGCCAAGCCTCTCCATGGAGCTCCACCGTGAGGCCTACTATACAGTGAGTAGTCAAGCCTCTCCATGGAGCTCCACCGTGAGGCCTACTATAGAGTGAGTAGTCAAGCCTCTCCGTGTAGCTCCACCATGAGGCCTACTATACAGTGAGTAGTCAAGCCTCTCCGTGTAGCTCCACCATGAGGCCTACTATACAGTGAGTAGTCAAGCCTCTCCATGGAGCTCCACCGTGAGGCCTACTATACAGTGAGTAGTCAAGCCTCTCCATGGAGCTCCACCGTGAGGCCTACTATACAGTGAGTAGTCAAACCTCTCTGTGGAGCTCCACCATGAGGTCTATGGTAGTTAGTTTTAAAGCCTCTGTGTAGAGCTCCGCCATGAGGCCTGGTGTAGAGTGAGTAGTCAAGCCTCTCCGTGGAGCTCCGCCTTGAGGCCTAGTGTACAGTGAGTAGCCAAGCCTCTCCGTGGAGCTCCGCCATGAGGCCTACTGTAGAGTGAGTAGCCAAGCCTCTCCATGGAGCTCCGCCGTGAGACCTACCGTAGAGTGAGTAGCCAAGCCTCTCCGTGGAGCTCCGCCGTGAGGCCTACTGTAGAGTGAGTGGCCAAGCCTCTCCGTGGAGCTCCGCCGTGAGGCCTACTGTAGAGTGAGTAGCCAAGCCTCTCCGTGGAGCTCCACCGTGAGGCCTACTGTAGAGTGAGTAGCCAAGCCTCTCCGTGGAGCTCCGCCGTGAGGCCTACTGTAGAGTGAGTAGCCAAGCCTCTCCGTGGAGCTCCGCCGTGAGGCCTACTGTAGAGTGAGTAGCCAAGCCTCTCCGTGGCCCTTTGCCTTGGTTTGGCTCGCTACACGGTGCTAACCGTTCCACTCCTCTGTAGATAGCTTAAAAACATGGAGAAAACATAGATAGTTGGCCCGGCTTCGCTACGACACAGCGTGAGAATGATGTAAACATTTCTGTAAATGACTCTGTGAGAGAGCTCAATCTGGTAAGAATTAGGACGGAGTTGACATGGACTTTATTAAAGTGTGACACATGTTCTGCTGTGTAAGCGTGGCTGGCATGGGCGGATCACAGAAAAGGGTTTATAAGCTTGTAAATGTAGGAGTGATATAGTGGCCACGCGATTGATGGAGTTTGGGTGGGGGACAGCAAGGTTTTTAGGAGGGAGGGAGGGAGGGAGGGAGGGAGGGGAATGAGAACGAGGAGGAGAAGTTGTGGGAAGATTAGGGGAGTCAGGTTTGCAGCTGTTAGTGGTTGGTTGACAAGTGATGCTGCCAACTTGGCTGTTGTTGGAGTACGGGTGGGGCGGGCAGGGTTGTAGAAGAGGAGGGAGAAGAGGAGGGAGAAGAGGAGGGAGAAGAGGAGGGAGAATGGGAGGGAGAAAGGGAGGGAGAATAGGAGGGAGAAGAGGAGGGAGAAGGGGAGGGAGAAAAGGAGGGAGAAGGGGAGGGAGAAGAGGAGGGAGAAGAGGAGGGAGAAGAGGAGGGAGAAGAGGAGGGAGAATAGGAGGGAGAAGAGGAGTGAGAAGGGGAGGGAGAAGGGGAGGGAGAAAAGGAGGGAGAAGGGGAGGGAGAAAAGGAGGGAGAAGAGGAGGGAGAAAAGGAGGGAGAAGGGGAGGGAGAAAAGGAGGGAGAAGAGGAGGGAGAAGGAGAGGGAGAAGAGGAGGGAGAAGAGGAGGGAGAAGGGGAGGGAGAAGAGGAGGGAGAAGAGGAGGGAGAAGGGGAGGGAGAATAGGAGGGAGAAGGGGAGTGAGAAGGGGAGGGAGAAGGGGAGGGAGAAAAGGAGGGAGAAGGGGAGGGAGAAAAGGAGGGAGAAGGGGAGGGAGAAGAGGAGGGAGAAAAGGAGGGAGAAGGGGAGGGAGAAGGGGAGGGAGAAGAGGAGGGAGAAGAGGAGGGAGAAGGGAAGGGAGAAGGGGAGGGAGAAGAGGAGGGAGAAGAGGAGGGAGAAGGGGAGGGAGAAGGGGAGGGAGAAGGGGAGGGAGAAGAGGAGGGAGAAGAGGAGGGAGAAGGGGAGGGAGAAGAGGAGGGAGAAGGGGAGGGAGAAGAGGAGGGAGAAGAGGAGGGAGAAAAGGAGGGAGAAGAGGAGGGAGAAGGGGAGGGAGAAGAGGAGGGAGAAGGGGAGGGAGAAAAGGAGGGAGAAGGGGAGGGAGAAAGGAGGGAGAAGGGGAGGGAGAAGAGGAGGGAGGGAGGGAGAAAGGAGGGAGAAGGGGAGGGAGAAGAGGAGGGAGAAGAGGAGGAAAGAGGAGGGAGAAGGGAAGGGAGAAGAGGAGGGAGAAGGGAAGGGAGAAGAGGAGGGAGAAGGGAAGGGAAGGGAGAAGAGGAGGGAGAAGAGGAGGGAGAAGAGGAGGGAGAAGGGGAGGGAGAAGAGGAGGGAGAAGGGGAGGGAGAAGGGGAGGGAGAAAAGGAGGGAGAAGGGGAGGGAGAAAAGGAGGGAGAAGGGGAGGGAGAAGAGGAGGGAGAAGAGGAGGGAAAAGAGGAGGGAGAAGGGAAGGGAGAAGAGGAGGGAGAAGGGAAGGGAGAAGAGGAGGGAGAAGGGAAGGGGAGGGAGAAGAGGAGGGAGAAGAGGAGGGAGAAGGGGAGGGAGAAGAGGAGGGAGAAGAGGAGGGAGAAGGGGAGGGAGAAGGGGAGGGAGAAGGGGAGGGAGAAAAGGAGGGAGAAGGGGAGGGAGAAAAGGAGGGAGAAGGGGAGGGAGAAGAGGAGGGAGAAAAGGAGGGAGAAGAGGAGGGAGAAAAGGAGGGAGAAGGGGAGGGAGAAGAGGAGGGAGAAGGGGAGGGAGAAGAGGAGGGAGAAGAGGAGGGAAAAGAGGAGGGAGAAGAGGAGGGAGAAGGGAAGGGAGAAGAGGAGGGAGAAGGGAAGGGAGAAGAGGAGGGAGAAGAGGAGGGAGAAGGGAAGGGAGAAGAGGAGGGAGAAGAGGAGGGAGAATAGGAGGGAGAAGAGGAGGAAGAAGGGGTGGGAGAAGAGGAGGGAGAAGAGGAGGGAGAGAGAGAGGTTGTTAGTGGCTGGTTGACAGGTGACAGCACTAACTTGGCTCTCATCACAGTGTAATAAGAAAGACGTGCTAAACTCTTAACTAAGTTCTGTAAATATGTGTTTGGCCGCTGTAGCAGTAATGTGATGTTATCGAAAAGAGGTCCAGCACTCGCAAATAAAGTACAACTTGACTTTATTATCATCAGTCATAATGGACGTGTTTTCAGACATCAAGCATTTGTGATTGCTGGTCATCTTTTTCATGCCATGTATTTAACAAGTCCTGCGTCCCAATTGACACCCTATATAGTGCAGTAATTTTGATCGGAGCCGTACAGGGGCCTTGGTCAAATGTAGTGCACTATCTTTACGGAATAGGGTTCCGTTTGGAACGGAGCATAGAGGTCATGTGTTCCTGTGTTCCCCAGGTGTGCCGGTCTCAGTCAGGTAAACGCCCTGCTCAGAGAACAGCTGGAACAGGCTAGCTCAGCCAATCAGAGCCTGACGGAGAGCCTCCGCAGAGCCAGTGAAGACTTGGAGCAGAAGGATGTTCGGCTGCGCAAAGAACAGGAGGTAAGAAGGGAGAACCCTGTGTCCGATTCACACTAGAGGACCCTATCAGCCAGGGGCGCAACTTACATTTTCGTCCCCCCTCCATCCCAGTTTTATCATTGATTTGTGATACAAAATGAGGCTGTTTGGTGTGTTTATACGACTGGATAATTTAAAAAAATATTTAAAACTTGAAAATATATAAAACCAAAGACAATCAGGCAGAATAGTGGAGATGAGCTGTCATGCGTTGGGTTGACTGGGGAAAACAGGAAGAAAGAGAGAAGGACAGAAAACACATTCAGGTTGTTATCCCTCTCTATAGTCTCTGGTCTCTGTAGACTCTGTAGTCTCTAGTCTCTGTAGACTCTGTAGACTCTAGTCTCTGTAGACTCTAGTCTCTGTAGTCTCTGTAGACTCTAGTCTCTGTAGACTCTGTAGACTCTATAGACTCTCTATACTCTAGTCTCTATAGTCTCTATAGTCTCTGTACTCTCTGTAGACTCTCTATACTCTAGTCTCTGTAGACTCTGTAGTCTCTGTAGACTCTGTAGACTCTGTAGACTCTAGTCTCTGTAGACTCTAGTCTCTGTAGTCTCTGTAGACTCTAGTCTCTGTAGACTCTGTAGACTCTATAGACTCTCTATACTCTAGTCTCTATAGTCTCTATAGTCTCTGTACTCTCTGTAGACTCTCTATACTCTAGTCTCTGTAGACTCTCTATACTCTAGTCTCTGTAGACTCTGTAGTCTCTGTAGACTCTGTAGACTCTGTAGACTCTAGTCTCTGTAGACTCTAGTCTCTGTAGTCTCTGTAGACTCTAGTCTCTGTAGACTCTGTAGACTCCAGACTCTGTACTCTGTAGACTCTAGTCTCTATAGACTCTGTAGACTCCAGACTCTGTACTCTGTAGACTCTAGTCTCTGTACTCTGTAGACTCTAGTCTCTGTAGACTCTGTAGACTCTAGTCTCTGTACTCTGTAGACTCTAGTCTCTGTACTCTGTAGACTCTAGTCTCTGTACTCTGTAGACTCTAGTCTCTGTACTCTGTAGACTCTAGTCTCTGTACTCTGTAGACTCCAGACTCTGTACTCTGTAGACTCTAGTCTCTGTAGACTCTGTAGACTCTAGTCTCTGTACTCTGTAGACTCTAGTCTCTGTAGACTCCAGACTCTGTACTCTGTAGACTCTAGTCTCTGTAGTCTCTGTAGACTCTAGTCTCTGTACTCTGTAGACTCTAGTGTCTGTAGACTCTAGTCTCTGTACTCTGTAGACTCTAGTCTCTGTAGCTCTGTAGACTCTAGTCTCTGTACTCTGTAGACTCTAGTCTCTGTACTCTGTAGACTCCAGACTCTGTACTCTGTAGACTCCAGACTCTGTACTCTGTAGACTCTAGTCTCTGTAGACTCTGTAGACTCTAGTCTCTGTACTCTGTAGACTCTAGTCTCTGTAGACTCTGTAGACTCCAGACTCTGTACTCTGTAGACTCTAGTCTCTGTAGTCTCTGTAGACTCTAGTCTCTGTACTCTGTAGACTCTAGTGTCTGTAGACTCTAGTCTCTGTAGACTCTAGTCTCTGTAGACTCTAGTCTCTGTAGTCTCTGTAGATTCTAGTCTCTGTAGTCTCTGTAGTCTCTCTATACTCTAGTCTCTGTAGTCTCTATAGACTCTAGTCTCTGTAGTCTCTCTATACTCTAGTCTCTGTAGTCTCTATAGACTCTAGTCTCTGTGGACTCTGTAGTCTCTCTATACTCTAGTCTCTGTACTCTGTAGACTCTAGTCTCTGTACTCTGTAGACTCCAGACTCTGTACTCTGTAGACTCTAGTCTCTGTAGACTCTGTAGACTCTAGTCTCTGTACTCTGTAGACTCTAGTCTCTGTAGACTCTGTAGACTCCAGACTCTGTACTCTGTAGACTCTAGTCTCTGTAGTCTCTGTAGACTCTAGTCTCTGTACTCTGTAGACTCTAGTGTCTGTAGACTCTAGTCTCTGTACTCTGTAGACTCTAGTCTCTGTACTCTGTAGACTCTAGTCTCTGTACTCTGTAGACTCTAGTCTCTGTACTCTGTAGACTCCAGACTCTGTACTCTGTAGACTCTAGTCTCTGTAGACTCTGTAGACTCTAGTCTCTGTACTCTGTAGACTCTAGTCTCTGTACTCTGTAGACTCTAGTCTCTGTACTCTGTAGACTCTAGTCTCTGTACTCTGTAGACTCCAGACTCTGTACTCTGTAGACTCTAGTCTCTGTAGACTCTGTAGACTCTAGTCTCTGTACTCTGTAGACTCTAGTCTCTGTAGACTCTGTAGACTCCAGACTCTGTACTCTGTAGACTCTAGTCTCTGTAGTCTCTGTAGACTCTAGTCTCTGTACTCTGTAGACTCTAGTGTCTGTAGACTCTAGTCTCTGTAGACTCCAGACTCTGTAGACTCTAGTCTCTGTAGTCTCTGTAGACTCTAGTCTCTGTAGTCTCTGTAGACTCTAGTCTCTGTAGACTCCAGACTCTGTAGACTCTAGTCTCTGTAGTCTCTGTAGACTCTAGTCTCTGTAGACTCTGTAGACTCCAGACTCTGTACTCTGTAGACTCTAGTCTCTGTAGTCTCTGTAGACTCTGTAGACTCTAGTCTCTGTACTCTGTAGACTCTAGTCTCTGTACTCTGTAGACTCTAGTCTCTGTACTCTGTAGACTCCAGACTCTGTACTCTGTAGACTCTAGTCTCTGTAGACTCTGTAGACTCTAGTCTCTGTACTCTGTAGACTCTAGTCTCTGTAGACTCTGTAGACTCCAGACTCTGTACTCTGTAGACTCTAGTCTCTGTAGTCTCTGTAGACTCTAGTCTCTGTACTCTGTAGACTCTAGTGTCTGTAGACTCTAGTCTCTGTACTCTGTAGACTCTAGTCTCTGTACTCTGTAGACTCTAGTCTCTGTACTCTGTAGACTCTAGTCTCTGTACTCTGTAGACTCCAGACTCTGTACTCTGTAGACTCCAGACTCTGTACTCTGTAGACTCTAGTCTCTGTAGACTCTGTAGACTCTAGTCTCTGTACTCTGTAGACTCTAGTCTCTGTAGACTCTGTAGACTCCAGACTCTGTACTCTGTAGACTCTAGTCTCTGTAGTCTCTGTAGACTCTAGTCTCTGTACTCTGTAGACTCTAGTGTCTGTAGACTCTAGTCTCTGTAGACTCTAGTCTCTGTAGACTCTAGTCTCTGTAGTCTCTGTAGATTCTAGTCTCTGTAGTCTCTGTAGTCTCTATAGACTCTGTAGTCTCTGTAGTCTCTGTAGACTCTAGTCTCTGTAGTCTCTCTATACTCTAGTCTCTGTAGTCTCTATAGACTCTAGTCTCTGTGGACTCTGTAGTCTCTCTATACTCTAGTCTCTGTAGTCTCTCTATACTCTAGTCTCTGTAGTCTCTCTATACTCTAGTCTCTGTAGACTCTCTAGTCTCTAGTCTCTGTAGTCTCTCTATACTCTAGTCTCTGTAGTCTCTCTATACTCTAGTCTCTGTAGACTCTCTAGTCTCTAGTCTCTGTAGTCTCTCTATACTCTAGTCTCTGTAGTCTCTCTATACTCTAGTCTCTGTAGACTCTCTAGTCTCTAGTCTCTGTAGTCTCTCTATACTCTAGTCTCTGTAGACTCTCTAGTCTCTAGTCTCTGTAGACTCTCTAGTCTCTAGTCTCTGTAGTCTCTCTATACTCTAGTCTCTGTAGTCTCTCTATACTCTAGTCTCTGTAGTCTCTCTATACTCTAGTCTCTGTAGTCTCTCTATACTCTAGTCTCTGTAGACTCTCTATTCTCTGTAGTCTCTATAGACTCTAGTCTCTGTGGACTCTGTAGTCTCTGTAGACTAGTCTCTGTAGTCTCTGTAGACTCTGTAGACTCTAGTCTCTGTAGTCTCTGTAGTCTCTAGTCTCTGTAGTCTCTGTAGACTCTAGTCTCTGTGGACTCTGTAGTCTCTCTATACTCTAGTCTCTGTAGTCTCTCTATACTCTAGTCTCTGTAGTCTCTCTATACTCTAGTCTCTGTAGTCTCTCTATACTCTAGTCTCTGTAGACTCTCTAGTCTCTGTAGTCTCTATAGACTCTAGTCTCTGTGGACTCTGTAGTCTCTGTAGACTAGTCTCTGTAGTCTCTGTAGACTCTACTCTCTGTAGACTCTAGACTCTCTAGTCTCTGTAGTCTCTGTAGACTCTGTAGACTCTAGTCTCTGTAGTCTCTGTAGTCTCTAGTCTCTGTAGTCTCTGTAGACTCTAGTCTCTGTAGACTCTGTAGACTCTAGTCTCTGTAGTCTCTGTAGACTCTGTAGACTCTAGTCTCTGTAGTCTCTAGTCTCTGTAGTCTCTGTAGACTCTAGTCTCTGTAGTCTCTGTAGACTCTCTAGTCTCTGTAGTCTCTGTAGACTCTGTAGACTCTAGTCTCTGTAGTCTCTGTAGTCTCTAGTCTCTGTAGTCTCTGTAGTCTCTAGTCTCTGTAGTCTCTGTAGACTCTAGTCTCTGTAGTCTCTGTTGACTCTAGACTATTTAGTATCTGTAGACTCTAGTCTCTGTAGACTAGTCTCTGTAGTCTCTGTAGACTCTACTCTCTGTAGACTCTAGACTCTCTAGTCTCTGTAGTCTCTGTAGTCTCTAGTCTCTGTAGTCTCTGTAGACTCTAGTCTCTGTAGTCTCTGTTGACTCTAGACTATATAGTCTCTGTAGACTCTAGTCTCTGTAGTCTCTGTAGACTCTACTCTCTGTAGACTCTAGACTCTCTAGTCTCTGTAGACTCTCTAGTCTCTGTAGTCTCTGTAGACTCTGTAGACTCTAGTCTCTGTAGTCTCTAGTCTCTGTAGTCTCTGTAGACTCTACTCTCTGTAGACTCTAGACTCTCTAGTCTCTGTAGACTCTCTAGTCTCTGTAGTCTCTGTAGACTCTGTAGACTCTAGTCTCTGTAGTCTCTAGTCTCTGTAGTCTCTGTAGACTCTACTCTCTGTAGACTCTAGACTCTCTAGTCTCTGTAGACTCTCTAGTCTCTGTAGTCTCTGTAGACTCTGTAGACTCTAGTCTCTGTAGTCTCTAGTCTCTGTAGTCTCTGTAGACTCTACTCTCTGTAGACTCTAGACTCTCTAGTCTCTGTAGACTCTCTAGTCTCTGTAGTCTCTGTAGACTCTGTAGACTCTAGTCTCTGTAGACTCTAGTCTCTCTACTCTCTGTAGACTCTAGACTCTCTAGTCTCTGTAGACTCTCTAGTCTCTGTAGTCTCTAGTCTCTGTAGTCTCTCTATACTCTAGTCTCTGTAGACTCTCTAGTCTCTAGTCTCTGTAGACTCTCTAGTCTCTAGTCTCTGTAGTCTCTCTATACTCTAGTCTCTGTAGTCTCTCTATACTCTAGTCTCTGTAGTCTCTCTATACTCTAGTCTCTGTAGTCTCTCTATACTCTAGTCTCTGTAGACTCTCTAGTCTCTGTAGTCTCTGTAGACTCTGTAGACTCTAGTCTCTGTACTCTGTAGACTCTAGTCTCTGTACTCTGTAGACTCTAGTCTCTGTACTCTGTAGACTCCAGACTCTGTACTCTGTAGACTCTAGTCTCTGTAGACTCTGTAGACTCTAGTCTCTGTACTCTGTAGACTCTAGTCTCTGTAGACTCTGTAGACTCCAGACTCTGTACTCTGTAGACTCTAGTCTCTGTAGTCTCTGTAGACTCTAGTCTCTGTACTCTGTAGACTCTAGTGTCTGTAGACTCTAGTCTCTGTACTCTGTAGACTCTAGTCTCTGTACTCTGTAGACTCTAGTCTCTGTACTCTGTAGACTCTAGTCTCTGTACTCTGTAGACTCCAGACTCTGTACTCTGTAGACTCTAGTCTCTGTAGACTCTGTAGACTCTAGTCTCTGTACTCTGTAGACTCTAGTCTCTGTACTCTGTAGACTCTAGTCTCTGTACTCTGTAGACTCTAGTCTCTGTACTCTGTAGACTCCAGACTCTGTACTCTGTAGACTCTAGTCTCTGTAGACTCTGTAGACTCTAGTCTCTGTACTCTGTAGACTCTAGTCTCTGTAGACTCTGTAGACTCCAGACTCTGTAGCTCTGTAGACTCTAGTCTCTGTAGTCTCTGTAGACTCTAGTCTCTGTACTCTGTAGACTCTAGTGTCTGTAGACTCTAGTCTCTGTAGACTCCAGACTCTGTAGACTCTAGTCTCTGTAGTCTCTGTAGACTCTAGTCTCTGTAGTCTCTGTAGACTCTAGTCTCTGTAGACTCCAGACTCTGTAGACTCTAGTCTCTGTAGTCTCTGTAGACTCTAGTCTCTGTAGACTCTGTAGACTCCAGACTCTGTACTCTGTAGACTCTAGTCTCTGTAGTCTCTGTAGACTCTGTAGACTCTAGTCTCTGTACTCTGTAGACTCTAGTCTCTGTACTCTGTAGACTCTAGTCTCTGTACTCTGTAGACTCCAGACTCTGTACTCTGTAGACTCTAGTCTCTGTAGACTCTGTAGACTCTAGTCTCTGTACTCTGTAGACTCTAGTCTCTGTAGACTCTGTAGACTCCAGACTCTGTACTCTGTAGACTCTAGTCTCTGTAGTCTCTGTAGACTCTAGTCTCTGTACTCTGTAGACTCTAGTGTCTGTAGACTCTAGTCTCTGTACTCTGTAGACTCTAGTCTCTGTACTCTGTAGACTCTAGTCTCTGTACTCTGTAGACTCTAGTCTCTGTACTCTGTAGACTCCAGACTCTGTACTCTGTAGACTCCAGACTCTGTACTCTGTAGACTCTAGTCTCTGTAGACTCTGTAGACTCTAGTCTCTGTACTCTGTAGACTCTAGTCTCTGTAGACTCTGTAGACTCCAGACTCTGTACTCTGTAGACTCTAATCTCTGTAGTCTCTGTAGACTCTAGTCTCTGTACTCTGTAGACTCTAGTGTCTGTAGACTCTAGTCTCTGTAGACTCTAGTCTCTGTAGACTCTAGTCTCTGTAGTCTCTGTAGATTCTAGTCTCTGTAGTCTCTGTAGTCTCTCTATACTCTAGTCTCTGTAGTCTCTATAGACTCTAGTCTCTGTAGTCTCTCTATACTCTAGTCTCTTTAGTCTCTATAGACTCTAGTCTCTGTGGACTCTGTAGTCTCTCTATACTCTAGTCTCTGTAGTCTCTCTATACTCTAGTCTCTGTAGTCTCTCTATACTCTAGTCTCTGTAGTCTCTCTAGTCTCTAGTCTCTGTAGTCTCTCTATACTCTAGTCTCTGTAGTCTCTCTATACTCTAGTCTCTGTAGACTCTCTAGTCTCTAGTCTCTGTAGTCTCTCTATACTCTAGTCTCTGTAGTCTCTCTATACTCTAGTCTCTGTAGACTCTCTAGTCTCTAGTCTCTGTAGTCTCTCTATACTCTAGTCTCTGTAGACTCTCTAGTCTCTAGTCTCTGTAGACTCTCTAGTCTCTAGTCTCTGTAGTCTCTCTATACTCTAGTCTCTGTAGTCTCTCTATACTCTAGTCTCTGTAGTCTCTCTATACTCTAGTCTCTGTAGTCTCTCTATACTCTAGTCTCTGTAGACTCTCTATTCTCTGTAGTCTCTATAGACTCTAGTCTCTGTGGACTCTGTAGTCTCTGTAGACTAGTCTCTGTAGTCTCTGTAGACTCTACTCTCTGTAGACTCTAGACTCTCTAGTCTCTGTAGTCTCTGTAGACTCTGTAGACTCTAGTCTCTGTAGTCTCTGTAGTCTCTAGTCTCTGTAGTCTCTGTAGACTCTAGTCTCTGTGGACTCTGTAGTCTCTCTATACTCTAGTCTCTGTAGTCTCTCTATACTCTAGTCTCTGTAGTCTCTCTATACTCTAGTCTCTGTAGTCTCTCTATACTCTAGTCTCTGTAGTCTCACTCTCTAGTCTCTGTAGTCTCTATAGACTCTAGTCTCTGTGGACTCTGTAGTCTCTGTAGACTAGTCTCTGTAGTCTCTGTAGACTCTACTCTCTGTAGACTCTAGACTCTCTAGTCTCTGTAGTCTCTGTAGACTCTGTAGACTCTAGTCTCTGTAGTCTCTGTAGTCTCTAGTCTCTGTAGTCTCTGTAGACTCTAGTCTCTGTAGACTCTGTAGACTCTAGTCTCTGTAGTCTCTGTAGACTCTGTAGACTCTAGTCTCTGTAGTCTCTAGTCTCTGTAGTCTCTGTAGACTCTAGTCTCTGTAGTCTCTGTAGACTCTCTAGTCTCTGTAGTCTCTGTAGGCTCTGTAGACTCTAGTCTCTGTAGTCTCTGTAGTCTCTAGTCTCTGTAGTCTCTGTAGTCTCTAGTCTCTGTAGTCTCTGTAGACTCTAGTCTCTGTAGTCTCTGTTGACTCTAGACTATTTAGTATCTGTAGACTCTAGTCTCTGTAGACTAGTCTCTGTAGTCTCTGTAGACTCTACTCTCTGTAGACTCTAGACTCTCTAGTCTCTGTAGTCTCTGTAGTCTCTAGTCTCTGTAGTCTCTGTAGACTCTAGTCTCTGTAGTCTCTGTTGACTCTAGACTATATAGTCTCTGTAGACTCTAGTCTCTGTAGTCTCTGTAGACTCTACTCTCTGTAGACTCTAGACTCTCTAGTCTCTGTAGACTCTCTAGTCTCTGTAGTCTCTGTAGACTCTGTAGACTCTAGTCTCTGTCATCTCTGTAGTCTCTGTAGACTCTCACATTGAGCAACTTTCTTTCCCATGTGGTGGGAATTCCATTCAGAACCCTGTTTCGTCAATTAATCCTCATTCTTCGTTCCTTTTCTTTGTTATGATTTTCAAGCTGTTGTTTCCTGTGAAAACATTCCAAAGGCTGAACAATAAGAAAGACATTCTGGCTCTAGGAACTCCCGCTGCAAACAGTCTGTTCAATGTCAAACAGGGGGTTGTACGTGTCTTGTTTCACTGCATGTACAAGTGGGTCAAACGTAACCTGTAGAAGTGGGTAACCTGTAGAAGTGGGTAACCTGTAGAAGTGGGTAACCTGTAGAAGTGGGTAACCTGTAGAAGTGGGTAACCTGTAGAAGTGGGTAACCTGTAGAAGTGGGTAACCTGTAGAAGTGGGTAACCTGTAGAAGTGGGTAACCTGTAGAAGTGGGTAACCTGTAGAAGTGGGTAACCTGTAGAAGTGGGTAACCTGTAGAGTGGGTAACCTGTAGAAGTGGGTAACCTGTAGAAGTGGGTAACCTGTAGAAGTGGGTAACCTGTAGAAGTGGGTAACCTGTAGAAGTGGGTAACCTGTAGAAGTGGGTAACCTGTAGAAGTGGGTAACCTGTAGAAGTGGGTAACCTGTAGAAGTGGGTAACCTGTAGAAGTGGGTAACCTGTAGAAGTGGGTAACCTGTAGAAGTGGGTAACCTGTAGAAGTGGGTAACCTGTAGAAGTGGGTAACCTGTAGAAGTGGGTAACCTGTAGAAGTGGGTAACCTGTAGAAGTGGGTAACCTGTAAGGGGGTTGTACGTGTCTTGTTTCCTGTAGAAGTGTGAGATATGAAATGGAAATGTTTTGTTACATATCCCAACATCCCCTGGGACACTTTTTCACCCAGTGGGCTCGGGGATTCAAACCAGCGACAATTTTTCGGTTACTGTCCCAACGCTCTTAACCGCTAGGCTATCTGATACAGGGGAAGAGTATACCCAGCTAACCAAAATTGGTTCTGTGAGTGTTCCCAGAACATTCGTTAGGTTGCGGCAAATGTTCTCATAACACAAAAAAACTGATCCATTCATGCTGACGAGAACGTTTGCAGAACATGTTTTGTTTGTTCTTTAAAAGGTTCACAGAAAGTTGTTCTTTAAAAGGTTCACAGAAAGTTGTTCTTTAAAAGGTTCACAGAAAGTTGTTCTTTAAAAGGTTCACAGAAAGTTGTTCTTTAAAAGGTTCACAGAAAGTTGTTCTTTAAAAGGTTCACAGAAAGTTGTTCTTTAAAAGGTTCACAGAAAGTTGTTCTTTAAAAGGTTCACAGAATGTTTCTGTAGATTGTGAGGAAATTTGTGGGGATATGCCAAGGGAGAGGTTTCCAAAACACTAAACCTGTCCAGTTGTGCTGACAGTCAGATAATGTTTGTATCAGGTTGGGGAAAGAAAGAGGACGCCTTTGATGTTGCGATAAGAACAACCTAAGACAGAACAGACAGAACAGACAGAACAGACAGAACAGCCTAAGACAGAACAGCCTAAGACAGAACAGCCTAAGACAGAACAGCCTAAGACAGAACAGCCTAAGACAGAACAGCCTAAGACAGAACAGCCTTTCTAAGTTCTTTAAAGGTTCCCAGAATATTTAATTAGGGTGTGGGTACATTACAAGGTTCCCAAAACACAATCCTCAGTTGTGATGACATTCATACAATGTTTAAAAGTTAGGTTGCACAGCACATTCCTATAATGTTGTAAGAATGTTGGCATAACACTTGGTCTCCGTTATTTAAAGGTTCCCAGAACGTTTCATGAAGTTATGGAAGTTGTCTGGGATGTTGCAAGAATATTCTTGAAATATTCACAGAATTTGCACAGAACATTCCCACAATGTTCCACAATTTCCAAATTACTAAATTTTTATGATGTTCATAGCATATTTATTTTAAATGTAACATAATATTCTATTAATGTTGTCTTGGAGGGCTTCAGAAACTTTTCAATATCATTTGGAAAATGTTATATTTAAGTTTGACCTAATATTACCACAACATTCTCAGCGTACAAATGTGTATCTCCTGTAAAGCAGAATGGAAAACAAACCCATTGTGTTTCTCTTCAGATTTAATAGCAATTCATATTTCAGGACTGTAGGATCACTACAAGGGAACATAGATAAAGAGCATTTTTTAAATTTCATTCATAGGACATTTGAATAGCATTTAATCATACTGACACAACCATCTATTTTTTTACACATCACATGTGGACAATCTGCATATTATTTAACTCATAGGACGTTTGGAACAGTATTTAATCATACATACAACAATATTTTACACTTCTTATGTTGACAAACGTTTCATGCGGGTTTGGAAACAGCATGTTTCCAGGTTCCCAAAACCAGGTGTTTCATCCTCTTTCAACACCAGGGAAGCTCTCTTAGAGATTATTTCTTTCAGTACGGTCGCCATGGCAGTACGGTCGTCATGGCAGTACGGTCGCCGTGGCAATACGGTCGCCATGGCAGTACGGTCGCCATGGCGGTACGGTCAATCAGGAATTCCATGCTTCCTTTTTTAACCTTCTTAGACATAACTAACCCCGGGAAATACTGGTAACTTGGTTATTCACCATCCCTTCACCCATCCTCTTTATATGCTGTGTGTACTTCTGGGTCCAAGATAAGTGCTGATCTAGGATCACTTCTGTTTTTCAGATCATGAATAATAAGACAGAGGGGACAATATTAAGACTCAAAGCAGGAACTATATCGGGTGCTTTTTTTTATATAGTTGAACAGTACATTTTTTGCACAATGTTTATGTTTAGATATTTTTTTAATAATTAGTGTAAATTCTGGATTTCTGACTGGATTTAAAACATCTGGATGAAATAAAGACATCCCCTATTTTAGTCGATTTTATCTGAACGTCAATTTCACCTTTAAAAATAAATACAATTAAGATATTTTTTTTAAAGAATATGTGGGATTGAACCTGCACTCTTCAGCTCAGCAACCCTCTGCATTAGCAGATAGATAGATAGATAGATAGATAGATAGATAGATAGATAGATAGATAGATAGATAGGTAGGTAGGTAGGTAGGTAGGTGGGTGGGTGGGTGGGTGGGTGGGTGGGTGGGTGGATGGATGGATGGGATGGGGATGGATGGTAGGTAGGTAGGTAGGTAGGTAGGTAGGTAGGTAGGTAGGTAGGTAGGTAGGTAGGTAGGTAGGTAGGTAGGTAGGTAGGTAGGTCGGTCGGTCCCTCCTATCTCCCTCCCATGACCTGTCTCCCTCCCATGACCTGTCTCCCTCCTATCTCCCTCCTATCTCCCTCCCATGACCTGTCTCCCTCCCATGACCTGTCTCCCTCCTGTCTCCCTTCTTTCTCCCTCCCATGACCTGTCTCCCTCCCATGACCTGTCTCCCTCCTGTCTCCCTCCCCAGACGTGTGCCTACCGGGTGGGTCGTGAGCAGGCCCGTGTGAGGGCCCTGTGGCGCCAGGCAGCCTCCCTACGGAGCACTTTCACCCAGCTCAGGACCTTCGCTGACAGGTGAGTGTGGCGACCTTGTCAGACCCCATTCAGGAACCTGACAGGAACCCCCTCCAAGCCCCCGTCCAGGAACCGTCCAGACATTCACCAGACACCCCTCTAATCCGCTTGAGACCCCTCCAGCTACCCTGGGATCCCTGTGTCTCCTCTCCCCCCCCCCCCCCCCCCCAGTCCATACCGCCGTCCAGACTCCCAGCAGAACCTGGGGTATCACACAAGTAACCCTCCAGTCCTCCGCTCCTCTCCCCTCCTCCCCCACTCCAGTCCTCCGCTCCTCTCCCCTCCTCCCCCCTCCAGTCCTCCGCTCCTCTCCCCTCCTCCCCCCCTCCAGTCCTCCGCTCCTCTCCCCTCCTCCCCCACTCCAGTCCTCCGCTCCTCTCCCCTCCTCCCCCCCTCCAGTCCTCCTCTCCTCTCCCCTCCTCCCCCACTCCAGTCCTCCGCTCCTCTCCCCTCCTCCCCCACTCCAGTCCTCCGCTCCTCTCCCCTCCTCCCCCCCTCGAGTCCTCCGCTCCTCCACCTTCTGAACCCCATGAACCACTCCATCCATCCCTGCCTAGGATCAAGGGGGGCGGGCATGGGGGGGGTCATTCTGCTCCCCCAGCTTGGTGCTTCCTCACTGGGGACGGATGGCTCCGGATACCCCTGGTCTGATGAATGAGGCATCCATCAGGATAAATCCCGAACGCAGCTGAAGTTGAACACTGGTCTTAAAGTCATATATAAACACCAACAATGGGGCGCGTCGTTGAGTAATTAGCTGTAGCGTACACTACTCTGCTTGTGGACAGAAATACCTTGTGTTTACACCAACAACGGGGCGCGTCGTTGAGTAATTAGCTGTAGCGTACACTACTCTGCTTGTGGACAGAAATACCTTGTGTTTACACCAACAACGGGGCGCGTCGTTGAGTAATTAGCTGTAGCGTACACTACTCTGCTTGTGGACAGAAATACCTTGTGTTTACACCAACAACGGGGCGCGTCGTTGAGTAATTAGCTGTAGCGTACACTACTCTGCTTGTGGACAGAAATACCTCGTGTTTACACCAACAACGGGGAGCATCGTTGAGTAATTAACTGTAGCGTACACTACTCTGCTTGTGGACAGAAATACCTCGTGTTTACACCAACAACGGGGAGCGTCGTTGAGTAATTAGCTGTAGCGTACACTACTCTGCTTGTGGACAGAAATACCTCGTGTTTACACCAACAACGGGGACCATCGTTGAGTAATTAGCTGTAGCGTACACTACTCTGCTTGTGGACAGAAATACCTCGTGTTTACACCAACAACGGGGAGCATCGTTGAGTAATTAGCTGTAGCGTACACTACTCTGCTTGTGGACAGAAATACCTCGTGTTTACACCAACAACGGGGCGCGTCGTTGAGTAATTAGCTGTAGCGTACACTACTCTGCTTGTGGACAGAAATACCTCGTGTTTACACCAACAACAGGGAGCGTCGTTGAGTAATTAGCTGTAGCGTACACTACTCTGCTTGTGGACAGAAATACCTTGTGTTTACACCAACAACGGGGCGCGTCGTTGAGTAATTAGCTGTAGCGTACACTACTCTGCTTGTGGACAGAAATACCTCGTGTTTACACCAACAACGGGGA
This sequence comes from Salvelinus alpinus, assembly GCF_045679555.1. Classification (NCBI taxonomy): domain Eukaryota; kingdom Metazoa; phylum Chordata; class Actinopteri; order Salmoniformes; family Salmonidae; genus Salvelinus; species Salvelinus alpinus. The sequence goes on along the minus strand of NC_092100.1, from coordinate 5,488,877 downwards.
GCATCGTTGAGTAATTAACTGTAGCGTACACTACTCTGCTTGTGGACAGAAATACCTCGTGTTTACACCAACAACGGGGAGCGTCGTTGAGTAATTAGCTGTAGCGTACACTACTCTGCTTGTGGACAGAAATACCTCGTGTTTACACCAACAACGGGGAGCGTCGTTGAGTAATTAGCTGTAGCGTACACTACTCTGCTTGTGGACAGAAATACCTCGTGTTTACACCAACAACAGGGAGCGTCGTTGAGTAATTAGCTGTAGCGTACACTACTCTGCTTGTGGACAGAAATACCTCGTGTTTACACCAACAACGGGGAGCGTCGTTGAGTAATTAGCTGTAGCGTACACTACTCTACTTGTGGACAGAAATACCTCGTGTTTACACCAACAACGGGGCGCGTCGTTGAGTAATTAGCTGTAGCGTACACTACTCTGCTTGTGGACAGAAATACCTCGTGTTTACACCAACAACGGGGCGCGTCGTTGAGTAATTAGCTGTAGCGTACACTACTCTGCTTGTGGACAGAAATACCTGTTCAAAGTGAGCTGCAGGCTTTTGGAGCTTAAGTGTCACAGGCAGAATCCATCTTGTCCTCAATAGGATACAACAAACCCTTTTTCCTAATGAAAAACCAATGGGGTCACAACTTCAAAACTTAAGACTTTGGGTCCGTTTTCTTGCAAACAATACTTACCAGTTATGTCGTGTTAAGCCTGGATGAATCCCAATGGTTACCATGTCCCTCTGTCTGTAGGAGTCTGTCTCACATGTTAACCATGTTCCTCTGTCTGACACGTTAACCATGTTCCTCTGTCTGTAGGAGTCTGTCTGACATACGTGGGGAGTGTGTGACTGCGAGCCGTAGTCTACATGCGGCCTGTATGTCTCTGGAGGCCAGGGTAACACCGCACATCGCCCCTAGTGGCCTGGAGGTGTCAGAGCTGGAAAGGCAGCTGAGGGACAAGCTGAGGGAAGCCATGCAGCTGCAGGGACGCTGGGACGCTGAGAAAGTAGAGCTCAACTCCAGGTCTGTCTGTCTGTCTGTCTTTCTGCCTGTCTGTCTGTCTGTCTGTCTGTCTGTCTGTCTGTCTGTCTGTCTGTCTGTCTGTCTGTCTGTCTGTCTTGCCTGCCTGCCTGCCTGCCTGCCTGTCTATCTGTCTGTCTGTCTGTCTGTCTTGCCTGCCTGTCTGTCTGTTTGTCTGTCTGTCTTGCCTGCCTGCCTGCCTGTCTGTCTGTCTGTCTGTCTGTCTGTCTGTCTGTCTGTCTGTCTGTCTGTCTGTCTTGCCTGCCTGCCTGTCTATCTGTCTGTCTGTCTGTCTGTCTTGCCTGCCTGTCTGTCTGTTTGTCTGTCTGTCTGTCTGTCTGTCTTGCCTGCCTGCCTGCCTGTCTGTCTGTCTGTCTGTCTGTCTGTCTGTCTGTCTGTCTGTCTGTCTGTCTGTCTGTCTGTCTGTCTGTCTGTCTTGCCTGCCTGTCTGTCTTGCCTGCCTGTCTGTCTGTCTGTCTTGCCTGCCTGTCTATCTGTCTGTCTTGCCTGCCTGTCTATCTGTCTGTCTTGCCTGCCTGTCTGTCTGTTTGTCTTGCCTGTCTGCCTGCCTGCTTAACAGCCTGTCTGCCTGCCTGCCTAACTGCCTGTCTTGCCTGCCTGCTTGTTTGTCTCTGGGATGAAGAGAAAGTAGAGCTCAACTCTGTCTGTCTTTCAGTCTGTCTTTCAATCTGTATCGGTCGCCGATTTCCCAAAACTGAACACGTCACCCTGAATGTTACAGTAGCTTGCCTTCCTAATGAAAGCAGAAGTGATATAGAATAAAAGGAAGAATGGGTTTGTTCTACAGGACGTCTATGATGTCACGCCATCCGTACATCCCATGGAGTAAAACCAGATCCTAACTGTCCTGATAACTTGACTTTGTGTCAGTTGGATCAAGTCAGGTATTTTCTGTGGATTGTCACCCCTGGCTGGTGATACAGTAATGCAGGAAAGACAATCCTCTCGGAAGATCTGAATAACCATGATGCTTTGTGTTTCTAGAGCCAAACAGACCTCCCGATCCTCAATACATGTGCCACAAACATCAGACTATTCACATTCTCAATGGGCATTTGATCTTAGGAGATACACTATGAAGCTATAGTACAGTAACTATAAACCTCGAGATTGTTACCTAGCACAGGGAACATGTTACCTAGCATAGGGAATATATTACCTAGCACAGAGAACATGTTACCTAGCACAGGGAACATGTTACCTAGCATAGGGAATATATTACCTAGCACAGAGAACATGTTACCTAGCACAGGGAACATGTTACCTAGCACAGGGAACATATTACCTAGCATAGGGAATATATTACCTAGCACAGGGAACATGTTACCTAGCACAGGGAACATGTTACCTAGCACGGGGAACATGTTACCTAGCACAGAGAACATGTTACCTAGCACAGGGAATATATTACCTAGCACAGGGAATATATTACCTAGCACAGGGAACATGTTACCTAGCACAGGGAACATGTTACCTAGCATAGGGAATATATTACCTAGCACAGGGAACATGTTACCTAGCACGGGGAACATATTACCTAGCATAGGGAATATATTACCTAGCACAGGGAACATGTTACCTAGCACAGAGAACATATTACCTAGCATAGGGAATATATTACCTAGCACAGGGAACGTGTTACCTAGCACAGGGAACATGTTACCTAGCACAGAGAACATATTACCTAGCATAGGGAATATATTACCTAGCACAGGGAACATGTTACCTAGCACAGGGAACATATTACCTAGCATAGGGAATATATTACCTAGCACAGGGAACGTGTTACCTAGCACAGGGAACATGTTACCTAGCACAGAGAACATATTACCTAGCATAGGGAATATATTACCTAGCACAGGGAACACATTACCTAGCACAGGGAACATGTTACCTAGCACAGGGAACATGTTACCTAGCACAGGGAACGTGTTACCTAGCACAGGGAATATATTACCTAGCACGGGGAACATGTTACCTAGCACAGGGAACATGTTACCTAGCACAGGGGACATGTTACCTAGCACAGGGAACATGTTACCTAGCACAGGGAACATGTTACCTAGCACAGGGAACATGTTAGCTAGCACAGGCAACATGTTACCTAGCACAGGGAACATGTTACCTAGCACAGGGAACGTGTTACCTATTACCTAGCACAGGGAACGTGTTACCTTGCAAGGGAACATGTTACCTAGCACAGGGAACATGTTACCTAGCACAGGGAACATGTTACCTAGCACAGGGAACGTGTTACCTATTACCTAGCACAGGGAACGTGTTAGCTAGCACAGGGAACATGTTACCTAGCATGGGGAACATGTTACCTAGCACAGGGAACATGTTACCTAGCACAGGGAACATGTTACCTAGCACAGGGAACATGTTACCTATTACCTAGCACAGGGAACATGTTACCTAGCACAGGGAACATGTTACCTAGCACATGGAACATGTTACCTAGCACAGGGAACGTGTTACCTATTACCTAGCACAGGGAACGTGTTACCTAGCACAGGGAACATGTTACCTAGCACGGGGAACATGTTACCTAGCAC
>NC_092100.1:5475270-5482770 GCF_045679555.1 Salvelinus alpinus | reverse complement strand
TGTATGTTTGACCCCTATGGCTTCCTGTATGTTTGACCCCTATGGCTTCCTGTATGTTTGACCCCTATGGCTTCCTGTATGTTTGACCCCTATGGCTTCCTGTATGTTTGACCCCTATGGTTTCCTGTATGTTTGACCCCTATGGTTTCCTGTATGTTTGACCCCTATGGTTTCCTGTATGTTTGACCCCTATGGCTTCCTGTATGTTTGACCCCTATGGCTTCCTGTATGTTTGACCCCTATGGCTTCCTGTATGTTTGACCCCTATGGTTTCCTGTATGTTTGACCCCTATGGCTTCCTGTATGTTTGACCCCTATGGCTTCCTGTATGTTTGACCCCTATGGCTTCCTGTATGTTTGACCCCTATGGCTTCCTGTATGTTTGACCCCTATGGTTTCCTGTATGTTTGACCCCTATGGCTTCCTGTATGTTTGACCCCTATGGTTTCCTGTATGTTTGACCCCTATGGTTTAATGCATTTACATTTATAATCCCAGCCCCCGTCCCCACAGAGGCCTTTGTTAAACATCATTTGTTCTTAAAACCTTTTGTCAATAGGGGGAGCTGTTAGCATTATTTTTTTTTTTACATTTCCAAATTAAACTGCCTCGTACTCAATTCTTGATCGTACAATATGCATATTATTGTTATTATTGGATAGAAAACAGTCTATAGTTTCTATAGGAGTTGAAATTTTGTCTCTGAGTGGTACAGAACAATTTCTACAGCACTTTTCATGACAGGGTTCAGATTTCAGAAATTTTTACCTCTGATCTGGGGTCTGTTTATAAGGCCACAGTGAATGCTATGAAGAAACCGACACTACCTACGTCTTCCTCTGGGTGTCTGTACGTCATCACGTTTTCAATGAAGTCTATGGGACGTTCACAGCCATTATAAATGACAAAAATGTACAGAGACCCCTCTTTCTCAACGTGCGCCTCAAGCGTGAAGGCCATCGGACCTGCCTCGTTCCAAATCGTTTTCTAACCAGCAGTATTTCTCCGGTCATGTTTTCAGTCGTTATAGTTGTTAAAAACATCATAATGTAGTGAATTTTAACCGTTTTATATCAATTTATATCCGTTTAGTGCGATTTTGAGGAATTTCTTTGTCGTGCACTCTGAAAGTTTGGACACGCTTTAGGGTGTCGGTCGTTGGTGATGGACATTTCGAAGGACAGAGGACATCTATCGACCAAAAGACGTTTATAACATAGAAAGGATACATTGCCCAAGAATATGATGGAAGATCAGCTCAAAGTAAGCAATATTTAATATGATAAACCGTGTTTCTGTCGAAATATTTTAAACGCATACATCGCCATTTTGTTTGGTATAGCTTCACTTGGCCAACCCTGTATTGAAAAGTAAGGATAATTTTAAAAATGTAAATCAGCGGTTGCATTAAGAACTAATTTGTCTTTCGATTCCTGTCAACCCTGTATTTTTTAGTCAAGTATATGATTAGCTTTTAATTAAACTAGATCACTCTGATAGATGACGTCAGACATATTGAGGCTTGATTTCCTAGTATTTTCATTGTGTAACCACGGTTTTGTATGGCTAAATATGCACCTTTTCGAACAAACTGTATATGTATGTTGTAAAATGATGTTACAGGAGTGTCATCGGAAGAATTCTGAGAAGGTTAGTGAAAAAATTAATATCTTTTGGCGGTGATTACGTTATAGCGCTCTTTGCCTGGAATCGATGCTCTGGTAACGTTTTCACATGTGGTATGCTAACTTATCGATTTATTGTGTTTTCGCTGTAAAACGCTTAGAAAATCTGAAATATTGTCTGGAATCACAAGATCTGGGTCTTTCCATTGCTATGCTTTGTCTATTCTTATGAAATGTTTTATGATGAGTAAATTGGTCATACACGTTGCTCTATCTAGTAATTCTAGTGGATTTGTGATGGTCGGTGCAATTGTAAACTGTGATTTCTACCTGAAATATGCACTTTTTTCTAACAAAAACTATCCTATACCATGAATATGTTATCAGACTGTCATCTGATGGTTTTTTTTATAGGTTATTGGCTATCAATATCTTAGTTGAGCCGAATTGGTGATAGCACCTGAAGGAGTAAGAAACTGATGGAGTTAGAATAGTGGTGTATTTTGCTAACGTGTTTAGCTAATAGATTTACATATTTTGTCTTCCCTGTAAAACATTTTAAAAATCTGAAATGGTGGCTTTATTCACAAGATCTGTATCTTTCATCTGGTGTCTTGGACTTGTGATTTAATGATATTTAGATGCTACTATCTACTTCTGAAGCTATGCTATCTATGCTAATCAGTGTGTGGGGGGTGGGGGGTGCTCCCGGATCCGGGTTTCTGAGGCAGTAAAAGTTAACTGACTAGTGAAATGAAATAAAAAATGTTCCAGGAGACAAGCAGAGCGGAAGACAGGGCAGAGATGGACGACTTTCTCTCAGAGATAAACATCCTTCAGAAGGTCCTAACCAGCATCACACAGGTATTCAGCATCCGGCTTGTCCTAACCAGCATCACACAGGTATTCAGCCTGCTGCAGGTCCTAACCAGCATCACACAGGTATTCAGCCTGCTGCAGGTCCTAACCAGCATCACACAGGTATTCAGCCTGCTGCAGATCCTAACCAGCATCACACAGGTATTCAGCCTGCTGAAGGTCCTAACCAGCATCACACAGGTATTCAGCCTGCTGCAGGTCCTAACCAGCATCACAAAGGTAGCCAGACCAGGCCTTGGCCTATCATATCACTCATCTCACTATCAGTGATTTTTTTTATCAGTGCCGGTTTCCCAGAACCAGATTCAGTCCTGGAATTTAAAGTAAGAGATTGTGTCCCAAATGGCACCCTATTCCCTATATAGTGTACTCATTTTAACCAGGAACCATAAGGCCCTTGTATAAAGTAGTGCACTACATAGGGAATAGGGTGCCATTTGGGACACATTCTCTTACTTTGTAATCCAAGACTAGACTTAGTCTGGGTGTGAGAAACTAGCCGTTTTGTATGTGTTGTCGTTCTTTTAAGCAAAGTTACTCAGGATGTTGCCTTCCCTTTCTCCAACCCATTCCACTTCCTGTTCAGCTGTTTCATGGTGATGGTAATACTAACATGTCAGCCGTGTGTCAGTCTCTATCATGTTGTTTATGTAATCTAGATTTTGACATATTTTAGGATAGTCAGGATGTTGCCTTCCCTTTCTCCAACCCATTCTACTTCCTGTTCAGCTGGTTCATGGTGGTGAGGATGGTAAGGTCTCTGGTGGTCAACCTTCATCTTCCTCCTCCTCACCTCTCCGGGGCCGCACTCCCCAATGCAACAACACCCTGATGGCTGTCAAAGGTCTCCTCTCGCAACACCAGATACAAACACAGGTCAGACAAATCCCTCGCTCAACATGGGATACCAGTCTTGGAGTCAATTCCATTTCAATGCCAGTCAATGCATAAAGACAATCAAAGTCCCACATGTCCCTCATTGAAAAACATGGAAGAGAATAGGAAATGGAATGTCAGTGTACTTCCTGAATTGACTGGAATTGAAGTGTTATGGACCCCAAACCTGATGGTACTTGTAGTCTTGGACTATTCACAGACTGTCTTGGACTATCCACAGACCGTCTTGGACAATCCACAGACTATCTTGGACAATCCACAGACTGTCTCGGACAATCCACAGACTGTCTTGGACAATCCACAGACTGTCTTGGTCAATCCACAGACTGTCTTGGACAATCCACAGACTGTCTTGGACAATCCACAGACTTTCTTGGACAATCCACAGACTATCTTGGACAATCCACAGACTATCTTGGACAATCCACAGACTGTCTTGGACAATCCACAGACTATCTTGGACAATCCACAGACTATCTTGGACAATCCACAGACTGTCTTGGACAATCCACAGACTGTGCTTGGACTATTCACAGACTGTCTTGGACTATCCACAGACTGTGCTTGGACAATCCACAGACTGTCTTGGACAATCCACAGACTATCTTGGACAATCCACAGACTATCTTGGACAATCCACAGACTGTGCTTGGACTATCCACAGACTGTCTTGGACTATCCACAGACTGTCTTGGACTATCCACAGACTGTGCTTGGACTATTCACAGACTGTCTTGGACTATTCACAGACTGTCTTGGACAATCCACAGACTGTGCTTGGACAATCCACAGACTGTCTTGGACAATCCACAGACTATCTTGGACAATCCACAGACTATCTTGGACAATCCACAGACTATCTTGGACAATCCACAGACTATCTTGGACAATCAACAGACTATCTTGGACAATCCACAGACTATCTTGGACAATCCACAGACTATCTTGGACAATCCACAGACTATCTTGGACAATCCACAGACTATCTTGGACAATCAACAGACTATCTTGGACAATCCACAGACTATCTTGGACAATCAACAGACTATCTTGGACAATCCACAGACTATCTTGGACAATCCACAGACTATCTTGGACAATCCACAGACTGTGCTTGGACTATCCACAGACTGTCTTGGACTATCCACAGACTGTCTTGGACAATCCACAGACTGTGCTTGGACTATTCACAGACTGTCTTGGACTATTCACAGACTGTCTTGGACAATCCACAGACTGTGCTTGGACAATCCACAGACTGTCTTGGACAATCAACAGACTATCTTGGACAATCCACAGACTGTCTTGGACAATCCACAGACTATCTTGGACAATCCACAGACTATCTTGGACAATCAACAGACTATCTTGGACAATCAACAGACTGTCTTGGACAATCCACAGACTATCTTGGACAATCAACAGACTATCTTGGACAATCCACAGACTATCTTGGACAATCAACAGACTATCTTGGACAATCAACAGACTATCTTGGACAATCCACAGACTATCTTGGACAATCAACAGACTATCTTGGACAATCCACAGACTATCTTGGACAATCCACAGACTATCTTGGACAATCAACAGACTATCTTGGACAATCCACAGACTATCTTGGACAATCCACAGACTATCTTGGACAATCCACAGACTATCTTGGACAATCCACAGACTATCTTGGACAATCAACAGACTATCTTGGACAATCCACAGACTATCTTGGACAATCAACAGACTATCTTGGACAATCCACAGACTATCTTGGACAATCCACAGACTATCTTGGACAATCCACAGACTATCTTGGACAATCCACAGACTATCTTGGACAATCCACAGACTATCTTGGACAATCAACAGACTGTCTTGGACAATCCACAGACTATCTTGGACAATCCACAGACTATCTTGGACAATCCACAGACTATCTTGGACAATCCACAGACTATCTTGGACAATCCACAGACTATCTTGGACAATCCACAGACTATCTTGGACAATCCACAGACTATCTTGGACAATCAACAGACTATCTTGGACAATCAACAGACTATCTTGGACAATCCACAGACTATCTTGGACAATCAACAGACTATCTTGGACAATCCACAGACTATCTTGAACAATCAACAGACTGTCTTGGACAATCAACAGACTATCTTGGAAAGACTCATAAAAACATAGTGATAAACAACTGGTGGTGTAAAAAAGGGCTTTATACATTTGATTGATTGATTGAAATGTGATTGATAAACAGGACCTGCGTAGCCGGCTGGATGCAGCCCTGGAGCAGGTAGATATTCTACATAGGAATCTGCAGGAGCAGGAGGAGGAGAGGAGGGACCTGGAGGGGAGGATGAAGGAGGTGCAGAAGGAGAACCAGCAGGTTGAGAGGAGTCTGGAGGAGAAACACAGAGACAACCAGAGATTCCACACCTCCCTGGACCTCCTCAACAGGTAACAACGTGCTAATGTCTGGGGGGGGGCGAGGTCTGGGAGAGTGTCCCGCAGGTCTGGGAGAGTGTCTCGCTGGTCAGGGCGGGGTGTCTGTTGATCTGGGAGAGTGTCTCGCTGGTCAGGACGGGGTGTCTGTTGATCTGGGAGAGTGTCTCGCTGGTCTGGGCGGGGTGTCTGTTGATCTGGGAGAGTGTCTCGCTGGTCAGGACGGGGTGTCTGTTGATCTGGGAGAGTGTCTCGCTGGTCTGGGCGGGGTGTCTGTTGATCTGGGAGAGTGTCTCGCTGGTCTGGGCGGGGGTGTCTGTTGATCTGTTGCTCCTGTGTGAGGTGTCGGGGCTGCAGTTGAGGGCGATGTTCTTTAGGGTCCTGGCGAAGGTGGGCACTGTTGCCTTGTGTAGATGGTCGTAAAGGCTATTCATGTCTAGGGTGAAGTGGTTTAGCTTTGAGGCACAAGTCACAGGAAATACTTGCATTTACCTGCTGTATGGTAGCAGGGTGGAAGTCTTTTCGTGGTAGCAGGGTGGAGATAACCACTTGGGCATTGGGGAAAGTAGAGAAGCTTTTTCAATCACTCCCTTGAGTGCTCTGGCCACTCTTTCCTGCTGTGTTCTCAGGTCATTTGTGCCTGTGTGTATTATCATGTGGCTGGGTGACCCTAGTTGGTCCTCAGACAAAAGGTTTAGGGGGCGCTGGGTGTTTGGACACCAGAGTTTAGACACTGTGTGTTTGGGAAAAAGTATATTTTCTTGTATATATTTCCCGTTTGAGTCCATAAGGAGGTGTCTTGTGTATGTCCTCAGTGGGTGTGTTGTCAGGAGGGCTATCAGGGTGGCTGACAGGGGGGGTTCTCAGAGGGGGTAGGATCCCCTGGGCTTTGGGGTTCTTCATTGGTCTGTCCTGCTGTGATGGTCAGGATCTGAGATGGGCTGTTCTGCTGGCTTCTCTGCGGGGGGGGGGGGCAGCTCTCTAGTGGGTGTTGTTCTCTGTCACACACCATCCCCCTCACCCTCTCCTCCATCCCCCTCACCCTCTCCTCCATCCCCCTCACCCTCTCCTCCATCCCCCTCCCCCTCTCCTCCAGCACCCTCACCCTCTCCTCCAGCACCCTCACCCTCTCCTCCAGCACCCTCACCCTCTCCTCCAGCACCCTCACCCTCTCCTCCAGCACCCTCACCCTCTCCTCTAGCTGAAACTGTTTGGGGTTGCCCTCTACCAATACTGTTTCAGACTTGTACAGGTTGACATTGGCTGACTCAGAGTCCTCATTGGCTGACTCAGAGTCCTCGTTGGCTGACTCAGAGTCCTCGTTGGCTCACTCAGAGTCCTCGTTGGCTGACTCAGAGTCCTCGTTGGCTGACTCAGAGTCCTCATTGGCTGACTCAGAGTCCTCGTTGTCTAGTATTCTGAGATTACACTCGTCACTAACACCCCCCCCCTCTTAACAGAGGGGTAGTGTGTTAATATAGCACTGTGCCATGCCAGGTGATGGTCTGTGTTAATATAGCACTGTGCCATGCCAGGGGATGGTCTGTGTTAATATAGCACTGTGCCATGCCAGGTGATGGTCTGTGTTAATATAGCACTGTGTCATGCCAGGGGATGGTCTGTGTTAATATAGCACTGTGCCATGCCAGGG
>NC_092100.1:5447728-5475170 GCF_045679555.1 Salvelinus alpinus | reverse complement strand
TATAGCACTGTGCCATGCCAGTGGATGGTCTGGTTAATATAGCACTGTGTCATGGGATGGTCTGTGTTAATATAGCACCATGCCAGGGGATGGTCTGGTTAATATAGCACTGCGTCATGGGATGGTCTGGTTAATATAGCACTGTGCCAGGGGATGGTCTGTGTTAATATAGCACTGTGTCATGCCAAGGGATGGTCTGGTTAATATAGCACTGTGCCATGGGATGGTCTGGTAAATATAGCACTGTGCCATGCCAGGGGATGGTCTGGTTAATATAGCACTGTGTCATGCCAAGGGATGGTCTGGTTAATATAGCACTGTGTCATGGGATGGTCTGGTTAATATAGCACTGTGCCATGGGATGGTCTGGTTAATATAGCACTGTGCCAGGGGATGGTCTGGTTAATATAGCACTGCGTCATGCCAGGGGATGGTCTGTGTTAATATAGCACTGTGCCATGCCAGGGGATGGTCTGTGTTAATATAGCACTGTGCCATGCCAGGGGATGATCTGGTTAATATAGCACTGTGCCAGGGGATGGTCTGGTTAATATAGCACTGCGTCATGCCAGGGGATGGTCTGTGTTAATATAGCACTGTGCCATGCCAGGGGATGGTCTGGTTAATATAGCACTGCGTCATGCCAGGGGATGGTCTGTGTTAATATAGCACTGTGCCATGCCAGGGGATGGTCTGGTTAATATAGCACTGCGTCATGCCAGGGGATGGTCTGTGTTAATATAGCACTGTGCCATGCCAGGGGATGGTCTGGTTAATATAGCACTGTGTCATGCCAGGGGATGGTCTGTGTTAATATAGCACTGTGTCATGCCAGGGGATGGTCTGGTTAATATAGCACTGTGTCATGCCAGGGGATGGTCTGGTTAATATAGCACTGTGCCAGGGGATGGTCTGGTTAATATAGCACTGTGCCAGGGGATGGTCTGTGTTAATATAGCACTGTGCCATGCCAGGGGATGGTCTGGTTAATATAGCACTGTGCCAGGGGATGGTCTGGTTAATATAGCACTGTGCCAGGGGATGGTCTGTGTTAATATAGCACTGTGTCATGCCAGGGGATGGTCTGTGTTAATATAGCACTGTGTCATGCCAGTGGATGGTCTGGTTAATATAGCACTGTGTCATGCCAGGGGATGGTCTGGTTAATATAGCACTGTGTCATGCCAGGGGATGGTCTGGTTAATATAGCACTGTGCCATGCCAGGGGATGGTCTGGTTAATATAGCACTGTGTCATGCCAGGGGATGGTCTGGTTAATATAGCACTGTGTCATGCCAGGGGATGGTCTGGTTAATATAGCACTGTGCCATGCCAGGGGATGGTCTGGTTAATATAGCACTGTGTCATGCCAGGGGATGGTCTGGTTAATATAGCACTGTGTCATGCCAGGGGATGGTCTGGTTAATATAGCACTGTGCCATGCCAGGGGATGGTCTGGTTAATATAGCACTGTGTCATGCCAGGGGATGGTCTGGTTAATATAGCACTGTGCCATGCCAGGGGATGGTCTGGTTAATATAGCACTGTGCCATGCCAGGGGATGGTCTGGTTAATATAGCACTGTGTCATGCCAGGGGATGGTCTGGTTAATATAGCACTGTGCCAGGGGATGGTCTGGTTAATATAGCACTGTGCCAGGGGATGGTCTGTGTTAATATAGCACTGTGCCATGCCCGGGGATGGTCTGGTTAATATAGCACTGTGTCATGCCAGGGGATGGTCTGGTTAATATAGCACTGTGTCATGCCAGGGGATGGTCTGGTTAATATAGCACTGTGTCATGCCAGGGGATGGTCTGGTTAATATAGCACTGTGCCATGCCAGGGGATGGTCTGTGTTAATATAGCACTGTGTCATGCCAGGGGATGGTCTGGTTAATATAGCACTGTGTCATGCCAGGGGATGGTCTGGTTAATATAGCACTGTGCCATGCCAGGGGATGGTCTGGTTAATATAGCACTGTGTCATGCCAGGGGATGGTCTGGTTAATATAGCACTGTGCCAGGGGATGGTCTGTGTTAATATAGCACTGTGTCATGCCAGGGGATGGTCTGTGTAAATATAGCACTGTGTCATGCCAGGGGATGGTCTGGTTAATATAGCACTGTGTCATGCCAGGGGATGGTCTGGTTAATATAGCACTGTGTCATGCCAGGGGATGGTCTGGTTAATATAGCACTGTGTCATGCCAGGGGATGGTCTGGTTAATATAGCACTGTGCCATGGGATGGTCTGGTTAATATAGCACTGTGCCATGCCAGGGGATGGTCTGGTTAATATAGCACTGTGTCATGCCAGGGGATGGTCTGGTTAATATAGCACTGTGCCATGCAAGGGGATGGTCTGGTTAATATAGCACTGTGCCATGCCAGGGGATGGTCTGGTTAATATAGCACTGTGTCATGCCAGGGGATGGTCTGGTTAATATAGCACTGTGTCATGCCAGTGGATGGTCTGGTTAATATAGCACTGTGTCATGCCAGGGGATGGTCTGGTTAATATAGCACTGTGTCATGCCAGGGGATGGTCTGGTTAATATAGCACTGTGCCATGCCAGGGGATGGTCTGGTTAATATAGCACTGTGTCATGCCAGGGGATGGTCTGGTTAATATAGCACTGTGCCAGGGGATGGTCTGGTTAATATAGCACTGTGCCATGCCAGGGGATGGTCTGGTTAATATAGCACTGTGTCATGCCAGGGGATGGTCTGGTTAATATAGCACTGTGTCATGCCAGGGGATGGTCTGGTTAATATAGCACTGTGCCAGGGGATGGTCTGGTTAATATAGCACTGTGCCATGCCAGGGGATGGTCTGGTTAATATAGCACTGTGTCATGCCAGGGGATGGTCTGGTTAATATAGCACTGTGCCAGGGGATGGTCTGGTTAATATAGCACTGTGCCATGCCAGGGGATGGTCTGGTTAATATAGCACTGTGTCATGCCAGGGGATGGTCTGGTTAATATAGCACTGTGTCATGCCAGGGGATGGTCTGGTTAATATAGCACTGTGTCATGCCAGGGGATGGTCTGGTTAATATAGCACTGTGCCAGGGGATGGTCTGTGTTAATATAGCACTGTGCCATGCCAGGGGATGGTCTGGTTAATATAGCACTGTGTCATGCCAGGGGATGGTCTGGTTAATATAGCACTGTGCCAGGGGATGGTCTGGTTAATATAGCACTGTGTCATGCCAGGGGATGGTCTGTGTTAATATAGCACTGTGCCATGCCAGGGGATGGTCTGGTTAATATAGCACTGTGCCATGCCAGGGGATGGTCTGGTTAATATAGCACTGTGTCATGCCAGGGGATGGTCTGGTTAATATAGCACTGTGCCATGCCAGGGGATGGTCTGGTTAATATAGCACTGCGTCATGCCAGGGGATGGTCTGGTTAATATAGCACTGTGCCATGCCAGGGGATGGTCTGGTTAATATAGCACTGTGCCATGCCAGGGGATGGTCTGGTTAATATAGCACTGTGCCATGCCAGGGGATGGTCTGGTTAATATAGCACTGTGTCATGCCAGGGGATGGTATGGTTAATATAGCACTGTGCCATGCCAGGGGATGGTCTGGTTAATATAGCACTGTGCCATGCCAGGGGATGGTCTGGTTAATATAGCACTGTGCCATGCCAGGGGATGGTCTGGTTAATATAGCACTGTGCCATGCCAGGGGATGGTATGGTTAATATAGCACTGTGTCATGCCAGGGGATGGTCTGGTTAATATAGCACTGTGCCATGCCAGGGGATGGTCTGGTTAATATAGCACTGTGCCAGGGGATGGTCTGGTTAATATAGCACTGTGCCATGCCAGGGGATGGTCTGGTTAATATAGCACTGTGCCAGGGGATGGTCTGGTTAATATAGCACTGTGCCATGCCAGGGGATGGTCTGGTTAATATAGCACTGTGCCAGGGGATGGTCTGGTTAATATAGCACTGTGCCATGCCAGGGGATGGTCTGGTTAATATAGCACTGTGCCATGCCAGGGGATGGTCTGTGTTAATATAGCACTGTGCCATGCCAGGGGATGGTCTGGTTAATATAGCACTGTGCCATGCCAGGGGATGGTCTGGTTAATATAGCACTGTGCCAGGGGATGGTCTGGTTAATATAGCACTGTGCCATGCCAGGGGATGGTGTGGTTAATATAGCACTGCGTCATGCCAGGGGATGGTCTGGTTAATATAGCACTGTGTCATGCCAGGGGATGGTCTGGTTAATATAGCACTGTGCCAGGGGATGGTCTGGTTAATATAGCACTGTGCCAGGGGATGGTCTGTGTTAATATAGCACTGTGCCATGCCAGGGGATGGTCTGGTTAATATAGCACTGTGTCATGCCAGGGGATGGTCTGGTTAATATAGCACTGTGTCATGCCAGGGGATGGTCTGGTTAATATAGCACTGTGTCATGCCAGGGGATGGTCTGGTTAATATAGCACTGTGCCATGCCAGGGGATGGTCTGTGTTAATATAGCACTGTGCCATGCCAGGGGATGGTCTGGTTAATATAGCACTGTGTCATGCCAGGGGATGGTCTGGTTAATATAGCACTGTGCCATGCCAGGGGATGGTCTGGTTAATATAGCACTGTGTCATGCCAGGGGATGGTCTGGTTAATATAGCACTGTGTCATGCCAGGGGATGGTCTGGTTAATATAGCACTGTGCCAGGGGATGGTCTGTGTTAATATAGCACTGTGTCATGCCAGGGGATGGTCTGTGTAAATATAGCACTGTGTCATGCCAGGGGATGGTCTGGTTAATATAGCACTGTGTCATGCCAGGGGATGGTCTGGTTAATATAGCACTGTGTCATGCCAGGGGATGGTCTGGTTAATATAGCACTGTGTCATGCCAGGGGATGGTCTGGTTAATATAGCACTGTGTCATGGGATGGTCTGGTTAATATAGCACTGTGCCATGGGATGGTCTGGTTAATATAGCACTGTGTCATGCCAGGGGATGGTCTGGTTAATATAGCACTGTGCCATGCCAGGGGATGGTCTGGTTAATATAGCACTGTGCCATGCCAGGGGATGGTCTGGTTAATATAGCACTGTGTCATGCCAGGGGATGGTCTGGTTAATATAGCACTGTGTCATGCCAGTGGATGGTCTGGTTAATATAGCACTGTGTCATGCCAGGGGATGGTCTGGTTAATATAGCACTGTGTCATGCCAGGGGATGGTCTGGTTAATATAGCACTGTGCCATGCCAGGGGATGGTCTGGTTAATATAGCACTGTGTCATGGGATGGTCTGGTTAATATAGCACTGTGCCATGCCAGGGGATGGTCTGGTTAATATAGCACTGTGCCATGCCAGGGGATGGTCTGGTTAATATAGCACTGTGTCATGCCAGGGGATGGTCTGGTTAATATAGCACTGTGTCATGCCAGGGGATGGTCTGGTTAATATAGCACTGTGCCATGCCAGGGGATGGTCTGGTTAATATAGCACTGTGTCATGCCAGGGGATGGTCTGGTTAATATAGCACTGTGCCATGCCAGGGGATGGTCTGGTTAATATAGCACTGTGCCATGCCAGGGGATGGTCTGGTTAATATAGCACTGTGCCATGCCAGGGGATGGTCTGGTTAATATAGCACTGTGTCATGCCAGGGGATGGTCTGGTTAATATAGCACTGTGTCATGCCAGGGGATGGTCTGGTTAATATAGCACTGTGCCATGCCAGGGGATGGTCTGGTTAATATAGCACTGTGTCATGCCAGGGGATGGTCTGGTTAATATAGCACTGTGCCATGCCAGGGGATGGTCTGGTTAATATAGCACTGTGCCATGCCAGGGGATGGTCTGGTTAATATAGCACTGTGCCAGGGGATGGTCTGGTTAATATAGCACTGTGCCAGGGGATGGTCTGGTTAATATAGCACTGTGCCAGGGGATGGTCTGTGTTAATATAGCACTGTGCCATGCCAGGGGATGGTCTGGTTAATATAGCACTGTGTCATGCCAGGGGATGGTCTGGTTAATATAGCACTGTGTCATGCCAGGGGATGGTCTGGTTAATATAGCACTGTGTCATGCCAGGGGATGGTCTGGTTAATATAGCACTGTGCCATGCCAGGGGATGGTCTGTGTTAATATAGCACTGTGCCATGCCAGGGGATGGTCTGGTTAATATAGCACTGTGTCATGCCAGGGGATGGTCTGGTTAATATAGCACTGTGCCATGCCAGGGGATGGTCTGGTTAATATAGCACTGTGTCATGCCAGGGGATGGTCTGGTTAATATAGCACTGTGTCATGCCAGGGGATGGTCTGGTTAATATAGCACTGTGCCAGGGGATGGTCTGTGTTAATATAGCACTGTGTCATGCCAGGGGATGGTCTGTGTAAATATAGCACTGTGTCATGCCAGGGGATGGTCTGGTTAATATAGCACTGTGTCATGCCAGGGGATGGTCTGGTTAATATAGCACTGTGTCATGCCAGGGGATGGTCTGGTTAATATAGCACTGTGTCATGCCAGGGGATGGTCTGGTTAATATAGCACTGTGTCATGGGATGGTCTGGTTAATATAGCACTGTGTCATGCCAGGGGATGGTCTGTGTAAATATAGCACTGTGTCATGCCAGGGGATGGTCTGGTTAATATAGCACTGTGTCATGCCAGGGGATGGTCTGGTTAATATAGCACTGTGTCATGCCAGGGGATGGTCTGGTTAATATAGCACTGTGTCATGCCAGGGGATGGTCTGGTTAATATAGCACTGTGCCATGGGATGGTCTGGTTAATATAGCACTGTGCCATGCCAGGGGATGGTCTGGTTAATATAGCACTGTGTCATGCCAGGGGATGGTCTGGTTAATATAGCACTGTGCCATGCCAGGGGATGGTCTGGTTAATATAGCACTGTGCCATGCCAGGGGATGGTCTGGTTAATATAGCACTGTGTCATGCCAGGGGATGGTCTGGTTAATATAGCACTGTGTCATGCCAGTGGATGGTCTGGTTAATATAGCACTGTGTCATGCCAGGGGATGGTCTGGTTAATATAGCACTGTGTCATGCCAGGGGATGGTCTGGTTAATATAGCACTGTGCCATGCCAGGGGATGGTTTGGTTAATATAGCACTGTGTCATGCCAGGGGATGGTCTGGTTAATATAGCACTGTGCCAGGGGATGGTCTGGTTAATATAGCACTGTGCCATGCCAGGGGATGGTCTGGTTAATATAGCACTGTGTCATGCCAGGGGATGGTCTGGTTAATATAGCACTGTGTCATGCCAGGGGATGGTCTGGTTAATATAGCACTGTGCCAGGGGATGGTCTGGTTAATATAGCACTGTGCCATGCCAGGGGATGGTCTGGTTAATATAGCACTGTGCCATGCCAGGGGATGGTCTGTGTTAATATAGCACTGTGCCATGCCAGGGGATGGTCTGGTTAATATAGCACTGTGCCATGCCAGGGGATGGTCTGGTTAATATAGCACTGTGCCAGGGGATGGTCTGGTTAATATAGCACTGTGCCATGCCAGGGGATGGTGTGGTTAATATAGCACTGCGTCATGCCAGGGGATGGTCTGGTTAATATAGCACTGTGTCATGCCAGGGGATGGTCTGGTTAATATAGCACTGTGCCATGCCAGGGGATGGTCTGGTTAATATAGCACTGTGCCAGGGGATGGTCTGTGTTAATATAGCACTGTGCCATGCCAGGGGATGGTCTGGTTAATATAGCACTGTGTCATGCCAGGGGATGGTCTGGTTAATATAGCACTGTGTCATGCCAGGGGATGGTCTGGTTAATATAGCACTGTGTCATGCCAGGGGATGGTCTGGTTAATATAGCACTGTGCCATGCCAGGGGATGGTCTGTGTTAATATAGCACTGTGCCATGCCAGGGGATGGTCTGGTTAATATAGCACTGTGTCATGCCAGGGGATGGTCTGGTTAATATAGCACTGTGCCATGCCAGGGGATGGTCTGGTTAATATAGCACTGTGTCATGCCAGGGGATGGTCTGGTTAATATAGCACTGTGTCATGCCAGGGGATGGTCTGGTTAATATAGCACTGTGCCAGGGGATGGTCTGTGTTAATATAGCACTGTGTCATGCCAGGGGATGGTCTGTGTAAATATAGCACTGTGTCATGCCAGGGGATGGTCTGGTTAATATAGCACTGTGTCATGCCAGGGGATGGTCTGGTTAATATAGCACTGTGTCATGCCAGGGGATGGTCTGGTTAATATAGCACTGTGTCATGCCAGGGGATGGTCTGGTTAATATAGCACTGTGTCATGGGATGGTCTGGTTAATATAGCACTGTGCCATGGGATGGTCTGGTTAATATAGCACTGTGTCATGCCAGGGGATGGTCTGGTTAATATAGCACTGTGCCATGCCAGGGGATGGTCTGGTTAATATAGCACTGTGCCATGCCAGGGGATGGTCTGGTTAATATAGCACTGTGTCATGCCAGGGGATGGTCTGGTTAATATAGCACTGTGTCATGCCAGTGGATGGTCTGGTTAATATAGCACTGTGTCATGCCAGGGGATGGTCTGGTTAATATAGCACTGTGTCATGCCAGGGGATGGTCTGGTTAATATAGCACTGTGCCATGCCAGGGGATGGTCTGGTTAATATAGCACTGTGTCATGGGATGGTCTGGTTAATATAGCACTGTGCCATGCCAGGGGATGGTCTGGTTAATATAGCACTGT
Source organism: Salvelinus alpinus (assembly GCF_045679555.1). Classification (NCBI taxonomy): domain Eukaryota; kingdom Metazoa; phylum Chordata; class Actinopteri; order Salmoniformes; family Salmonidae; genus Salvelinus; species Salvelinus alpinus. The sequence continues at coordinate 5,466,440 of NC_092100.1, read as the reverse complement.
GCCATGCCAGGGGATGGTCTGGTTAATATAGCACTGTGTCATGCCAGGGGATGGTCTGGTTAATATAGCACTGTGTCATGCCAGGGGATGGTCTGGTTAATATAGCACTGTGCCATGCCAGGGGATGGTCTGGTTAATATAGCACTGTGTCATGCCAGGGGATGGTCTGGTTAATATAGCACTGTGCCATGCCAGGGGATGGTCTGGTTAATATAGCACTGTGCCATGCCAGGGGATGGTCTGGTTAATATAGCACTGTGTCATGCCAGGGGATGGTCTGGTTAATATAGCACTGTGCCAGGGGATGGTCTGGTTAATATAGCACTGTGCCAGGGGATGGTCTGTGTTAATATAGCACTGTGCCATGCCAGGGGATGGTCTGGTTAATATAGCACTGTGTCATGCCAGGGGATGGTCTGGTTAATATAGCACTGTGTCATGCCAGGGGATGGTCTGGTTAATATAGCACTGTGTCATGCCAGGGGATGGTCTGGTTAATATAGCACTGTGCCATGCCAGGGGATGGTCTGTGTTAATATAGCACTGTGCCATGCCAGGGGATGGTCTGGTTAATATAGCACTGTGTCATGCCAGGGGATGGTCTGGTTAATATAGCACTGTGCCATGCCAGGGGATGGTCTGGTTAATATAGCACTGTGTCATGCCAGGGGATGGTCTGGTTAATATAGCACTGTGTCATGCCAGGGGATGGTCTGGTTAATATAGCACTGTGCCAGGGGATGGTCTGTGTTAATATAGCACTGTGTCATGCCAGGGGATGGTCTGTGTAAATATAGCACTGTGTCATGCCAGGGGATGGTCTGGTTAATATAGCACTGTGTCATGCCAGGGGATGGTCTGGTTAATATAGCACTGTGTCATGCCAGGGGATGGTCTGGTTAATATAGCACTGTGTCATGCCAGGGGATGGTCTGGTTAATATAGCACTGTGTCATGGGATGGTCTGGTTAATATAGCACTGTGCCATGGGATGGTCTGGTTAATATAGCACTGTGTCATGCCAGGGGATGGTCTGGTTAATATAGCACTGTGCCATGCCAGGGGATGGTCTGGTTAATATAGCACTGTGCCATGCCAGGGGATGGTCTGGTTAATATAGCACTGTGTCATGCCAGGGGATGGTCTGGTTAATATAGCACTGTGTCATGCCAGTGGATGGTCTGGTTAATATAGCACTGTGTCATGCCAGGGGATGGTCTGGTTAATATAGCACTGTGTCATGCCAGGGGATGGTCTGGTTAATATAGCACTGTGCCATGCCAGGGGATGGTCTGGTTAATATAGCACTGTGTCATGGGATGGTCTGGTTAATATAGCACTGTGCCATGCCAGGGGATGGTCTGGTTAATATAGCACTGTGCCATGCCAGGGGATGGTCTGGTTAATATAGCACTGTGTCATGCCAGGGGATGGTCTGGTTAATATAGCACTGTGTCATGCCAGGGGATGGTCTGGTTAATATAGCACTGTGCCATGCCAGGGGATGGTCTGGTTAATATAGCACTGTGTCATGCCAGGGGATGGTCTGGTTAATATAGCACTGTGCCATGCCAGGGGATGGTCTGGTTAATATAGCACTGTGCCATGCCAGGGGATGGTCTGGTTAATATAGCACTGTGTCATGCCAGGGGATGGTCTGGTTAATATAGCACTGTGCCAGGGGATGGTCTGGTTAATATAGCACTGTGTCATGCCAGGGGATGGTCTGGTTAATATAGCACTGTGCCAGGGGATGGTCTGGTTAATATAGCACTGTGCCAGGGGATGGTCTGTGTTAATATAGCACTGTGCCATGCCAGGGGATGGTCTGGTTAATATAGCACTGTGTCATGCCAGGGGATGGTCTGGTTAATATAGCACTGTGTCATGCCAGGGGATGGTCTGGTTAATATAGCACTGTGTCATGCCAGGGGATGGTCTGGTTAATATAGCACTGTGCCATGCCAGGGGATGGTCTGTGTTAATATAGCACTGTGCCATGCCAGGGGATGGTCTGGTTAATATAGCACTGTGTCATGCCAGGGGATGGTCTGGTTAATATAGCACTGTGCCATGCCAGGGGATGGTCTGGTTAATATAGCACTGTGTCATGCCAGGGGATGGTCTGGTTAATATAGCACTGTGCCAGGGGATGGTCTGGTTAATATAGCACTGTGCCAGGGGATGGTCTGTGTTAATATAGCACTGTGTCATGCCAGGGGATGGTCTGTGTAAATATAGCACTGTGTCATGCCAGGGGATGGTCTGGTTAATATAGCACTGTGTCATGCCAGGGGATGGTCTGGTTAATATAGCACTGTGTCATGCCAGGGGATGGTCTGGTTAATATAGCACTGTGTCATGCCAGGGGATGGTCTGGTTAATATAGCACTGTGCCATGGGATGGTCTGGTTAATATAGCACTGTGCCATGCCAGGGGATGGTCTGGTTAATATAGCACTGTGTCATGCCAGGGGATGGTCTGGTTAATATAGCACTGTGCCATGCCAGGGGATGGTCTGGTTAATATAGCACTGTGCCATGCCAGGGGATGGTCTGGTTAATATAGCACTGTGTCATGCCAGGGGATGGTCTGGTTAATATAGCACTGTGTCATGCCAGTGGATGGTCTGGTTAATATAGCACTGTGTCATGCCAGGGGATGGTCTGGTTAATATAGCACTGTGTCATGCCAGGGGATGGTCTGGTTAATATAGCACTGTGCCATGCCAGGGGATGGTTTGGTTAATATAGCACTGTGTCATGCCAGGGGATGGTCTGGTTAATATAGCACTGTGCCAGGGGATGGTCTGGTTAATATAGCACTGTGCCATGCCAGGGGATGGTCTGGTTAATATAGCACTGTGTCATGCCAGGGGATGGTTTGGTTAATATAGCACTGTGTCATGCCAGGGGATGGTCTGGTTAATATAGCACTGTGCCAGGGGATGGTCTGGTTAATATAGCACTGTGCCATGCCAGGGGATGGTCTGGTTAATATAGCACTGTGCCATGCCAGGGGATGGTCTGGTTAATATAGCACTGTGCCAGGGGATGGTCTGGTTAATATAGCACTGTGCCATGCCAGGGGATGGTCTGGTTAATATAGCACTGTGTCATGCCAGGGGATGGTCTGGTTAATATAGCACTGTGTCATGCCAGGGGATGGTCTGGTTAATATAGCACTGTGTCATGCCAGGGGATGGTCTGGTTAATATAGCACTGTGCCAGGGGATGGTCTGTGTTAATATAGCACTGTGCCATGCCAGGGGATGGTCTGGTTAATATAGCACTGTGTCATGCCAGGGGATGGTCTGGTTAATATAGCACTGTGCCAGGGGATGGTCTGGTTAATATAGCACTGTGTCATGCCAGGGGATGGTCTGTGTTAATATAGCACTGTGCCATGCCAGGGGATGGTCTGGTTAATATAGCACTGTGCCATGCCAGGGGATGGTCTGGTTAATATAGCACTGTGTCATGCCAGGGGATGGTCTGGTTAATATAGCACTGTGCCATGCCAGGGGATGGTCTGGTTAATATAGCACTGCGTCATGCCAGGGGATGGTCTGGTTAATATAGCACTGTGCCATGCCAGGGGATGGTCTGGTTAATATAGCACTGTGCCATGCCAGGGGATGGTCTGGTTAATATAGCACTGTGCCATGCCAGGGGATGGTCTGGTTAATATAGCACTGTGTCATGCCAGGGGATGGTATGGTTAATATAGCACTGTGCCATGCCAGGGGATGGTCTGGTTAATATAGCACTGTGCCATGCCAGGGGATGGTCTGGTTAATATAGCACTGTGCCATGCCAGGGGATGGTCTGGTTAATATAGCACTGTGCCATGCCAGGGGATGGTATGGTTAATATAGCACTGTGTCATGCCAGGGGATGGTCTGGTTAATATAGCACTGTGCCATGCCAGGGGATGGTCTGGTTAATATAGCACTGTGCCAGGGGATGGTCTGGTTAATATAGCACTGTGCCATGCCAGGGGATGGTCTGGTTAATATAGCACTGTGCCAGGGGATGGTCTGGTTAATATAGCACTGTGCCATGCCAGGGGATGGTCTGGTTAATATAGCACTGTGCCAGGGGATGGTCTGGTTAATATAGCACTGTGCCATGCCAGGGGATGGTCTGGTTAATATAGCACTGTGCCATGCCAGGGGATGGTCTGTGTTAATATAGCACTGTGCCATGCCAGGGGATGGTCTGGTTAATATAGCACTGTGCCATGCCAGGGGATGGTCTGGTTAATATAGCACTGTGCCAGGGGATGGTCTGGTTAATATAGCACTGTGCCATGCCAGGGGATGGTGTGGTTAATATAGCACTGCGTCATGCCAGGGGATGGTCTGGTTAATATAGCACTGTGTCATGCCAGGGGATGGTCTGGTTAATATAGCACTGTGCCAGGGGATGGTCTGGTTAATATAGCACTGTGCCAGGGGATGGTCTGTGTTAATATAGCACTGTGCCATGCCAGGGGATGGTCTGGTTAATATAGCACTGTGTCATGCCAGGGGATGGTCTGGTTAATATAGCACTGTGCCATGCCAGGGGATGGTCTGGTTAATATAGCACTGTGCCAGGGGATGGTCTGGTTAATATAGCACTGTGCCATGCCAGGGGATGGTCTGGTTAATATAGCACTGTGCCATGCCAGGGGATGGTCTGTGTTAATATAGCACTGTGCCATGCCAGGGGATGGTCTGGTTAATATAGCACTGTGCCATGCCAGGGGATGGTCTGGTTAATATAGCACTGTGCCAGGGGATGGTCTGGTTAATATAGCACTGTGCCATGCCAGGGGATGGTGTGGTTAATATAGCACTGCGTCATGCCAGGGGATGGTCTGGTTAATATAGCACTGTGTCATGCCAGGGGATGGTCTGGTTAATATAGCACTGTGCCAGGGGATGGTCTGGTTAATATAGCACTGTGCCAGGGGATGGTCTGTGTTAATATAGCACTGTGCCATGCCAGGGGATGGTCTGGTTAATATAGCACTGTGTCATGCCAGGGGATGGTCTGGTTAATATAGCACTGTGTCATGCCAGGGGATGGTCTGGTTAATATAGCACTGTGTCATGCCAGGGGATGGTCTGGTTAATATAGCACTGTGCCATGCCAGGGGATGGTCTGTGTTAATATAGCACTGTGCCATGCCAGGGGATGGTCTGGTTAATATAGCACTGTGTCATGCCAGGGGATGGTCTGGTTAATATAGCACTGTGCCATGCCAGGGGATGGTCTGGTTAATATAGCACTGTGTCATGCCAGGGGATGGTCTGGTTAATATAGCACTGTGTCATGCCAGGGGATGGTCTGGTTAATATAGCACTGTGCCAGGGGATGGTCTGTGTTAATATAGCACTGTGTCATGCCAGGGGATGGTCTGTGTAAATATAGCACTGTGTCATGCCAGGGGATGGTCTGGTTAATATAGCACTGTGTCATGCCAGGGGATGGTCTGGTTAATATAGCACTGTGTCATGCCAGGGGATGGTCTGGTTAATATAGCACTGTGTCATGCCAGGGGATGGTCTGGTTAATATAGCACTGTGTCATGGGATGGTCTGGTTAATATAGCACTGTGCCATGGGATGGTCTGGTTAATATAGCACTGTGTCATGCCAGGGGATGGTCTGGTTAATATAGCACTGTGCCATGCCAGGGGATGGTCTGGTTAATATAGCACTGTGCCATGCCAGGGGATGGTCTGGTTAATATAGCACTGTGTCATGCCAGGGGATGGTCTGGTTAATATAGCACTGTGTCATGCCAGTGGATGGTCTGGTTAATATAGCACTGTGTCATGCCAGGGGATGGTCTGGTTAATATAGCACTGTGTCATGCCAGGGGATGGTCTGGTTAATATAGCACTGTGCCATGCCAGGGGATGGTCTGGTTAATATAGCACTGTGTCATGCCAGGGGATGGTCTGGTTAATATAGCACTGTGCCATGCCAGGGGATGGTCTGGTTAATATAGCACTGTGTCATGCCAGGGGATGGTCTGGTTAATATAGCACTGTGTCATGCCAGGGGATGGTCTGGTTAATATAGCACTGTGCCATGCCAGGGGATGGTCTGGTTAATATAGCACTGTGTCATGCCAGGGGATGGTCTGGTTAATATAGCACTGTGTCATGCCAGGGGATGGTCTGGTTAATATAGCACTGTGCCATGCCAGGGGATGGTCTGGTTAATATAGCACTGTGTCATGCCAGGGGATGGTCTGGTTAATATAGCACTGTGTCATGCCAGGGGATGGTCTGGTTAATATAGCACTGTGCCATGCCAGGGGATGGTCTGGTTAATATAGCACTGTGTCATGCCAGGGGATGGTCTGGTTAATATAGCACTGTGCCAGGGGATGGTCTGGTTAATATAGCACTGTGCCATGCCAGGGGATGGTCTGGTTAATATAGCACTGTGCCATGCCAGGGGATGGTCTGGTTAATATAGCACTGTGTCATGCCAGGGGATGGTCTGGTTAATATAGCACTGTGTCATGCCAGGGGATGGTCTGGTTAATATAGCACTGTGCCATGCCAGGGGATGGTCTGTGTTAATATAGCACTGTGCCATGCCAGGGGATGGTCTGGTTAATATAGCACTGTGTCATGCCAGGGGATGGTCTGGTTAATATAGCACTGTGTCATGCCAGGGGATGGTCTGGTTAATATAGCACTGTGTCATGCCAGGGGATGGTCTGGTTAATATAGCACTGTGTCATGCCAGGGGATGGTCTGGTTAATATAGCACTGTGCCATGCCAGGGGATGGTCTGGTTAATATAGCACTGTGTCATGCCAGGGGATGGTCTGGTTAATATAGCACTGTGCCATGCCAGGGGATGGTCTGGTTAATATAGCACTGTGCCATGCCAGGGGATGGTCTGGTTAATATAGCACTGTGTCATGCCAGGGGATGGTCTGGTTAATATAGCACTGTGCCATGCCAGGGGATGGTCTGGTTAATATAGCACTGTGCCATGCCAGGGGATGGTCTGGTTAATATAGCACTGTGTCATGCCAGGGGATGGTCTGGTTAATATAGCACTGTGTCATGCCAGGGGATGGTCTGGTTAATATAGCACTGTGTCATGCCAGGGGATGGTCTGGTTAATATAGCACTGTGCCATGCCAGGGGATGGTCTGGTTAATATAGCACTGTGCCATGCCAGGGGATGGTCTGGTTAATATAGCACTGTGTCATGCCAGGGGATGGTCTGGTTAATATAGCACTGTGCCAGGGGATGGTCTGGTTAATATAGCACTGTGCCATGCCAGGGGATGGTCTGGTTAATATAGCACTGTGTCATGCCAGGGGATGGTCTGGTTAATATAGCACTGTGCCATGCCAGGGGATGGTCTGGTTAATATAGCACTGTGTCATGCCAGGGGATGGTCTGGTTAATATAGCACTGTGCCAGGGGATGGTCTGGTTAATATAGCACTGTGCCATGCCAGGGGATGGTCTGGTTAATATAGCACTGTGTCATGCCAGGGGATGGTCTGGTTAATATAGCACTGTGTCATGCCAGGGGATGGTCTGGTTAATATAGCACTGTGCCAGGGGATGGTCTGGTTAATATAGCACTGTGCCATGCCAGGGGATGGTCTGGTTAATATAGCACTGTGTCATGCCAGGGGATGGTCTGGTTAATATAGCACTGTGCCAGGGGATGGTCTGGTTAATATAGCACTGTGCCATGCCAGGGGATGGTCTGGTTAATATAGCACTGTGTCATGCCAGGGGATGGTCTGGTTAATATAGCACTGTGTCATGCCAGGGGATGGTCTGGTTAATATAGCACTGTGTCATGCCAGGGGATGGTCTGGTTAATATAGCACTGTGCCAGGGGATGGTCTGTGTTAATATAGCACTGTGCCATGCCAGGGGATGGTCTGGTTAATATAGCACTGTGTCATGCCAGGGGATGGTCTGGTTAATATAGCACTGTGCCAGGGGATGGTCTGGTTAATATAGCACTGTGTCATGCCAGGGGATGGTCTGTGTTAATATAGCACTGTGCCATGCCAGGGGATGGTCTGGTTAATATAGCACTGTGCCATGCCAGGGGATGGTCTGGTTAATATAGCACTGTGTCATGCCAGGGGATGGTCTGGTTAATATAGCACTGTGCCATGCCAGGGGATGGTCTGGTTAATATAGCACTGCGTCATGCCAGGGGATGGTCTGGTTAATATAGCACTGTGCCATGCCAGGGGATGGTCTGGTTAATATAGCACTGTGCCATGCCAGGGGATGGTCTGGTTAATATAGCACTGTGCCATGCCAGGGGATGGTCTGGTTAATATAGCACTGTGTCATGCCAGGGGATGGTATGGTTAATATAGCACTGTGCCATGCCAGGGGATGGTCTGGTTAATATAGCACTGTGCCATGCCAGGGGATGGTCTGGTTAATATAGCACTGTGCCATGCCAGGGGATGGTCTGGTTAATATAGCACTGTGCCATGCCAGGGGATGGTATGGTTAATATAGCACTGTGTCATGCCAGGGGATGGTCTGGTTAATATAGCACTGTGCCATGCCAGGGGATGGTCTGGTTAATATAGCACTGTGCCAGGGGATGGTCTGGTTAATATAGCACTGTGCCATGCCAGGGGATGGTCTGGTTAATATAGCACTGTGCCAGGGGATGGTCTGGTTAATATAGCACTGTGCCATGCCAGGGGATGGTCTGGTTAATATAGCACTGTGCCAGGGGATGGTCTGGTTAATATAGCACTGTGCCATGCCAGGGGATGGTCTGGTTAATATAGCACTGTGCCATGCCAGGGGATGGTCTGTGTTAATATAGCACTGTGCCATGCCAGGGGATGGTCTGGTTAATATAGCACTGTGCCATGCCAGGGGATGGTCTGGTTAATATAGCACTGTGCCAGGGGATGGTCTGGTTAATATAGCACTGTGCCATGCCAGGGGATGGTGTGGTTAATATAGCACTGCGTCATGCCAGGGGATGGTCTGGTTAATATAGCACTGTGTCATGCCAGGGGATGGTCTGGTTAATATAGCACTGTGCCAGGGGATGGTCTGGTTAATATAGCACTGTGCCAGGGGATGGTCTGTGTTAATATAGCACTGTGCCATGCCAGGGGATGGTCTGGTTAATATAGCACTGTGTCATGCCAGGGGATGGTCTGGTTAATATAGCACTGTGCCATGCCAGGGGATGGTCTGGTTAATATAGCACTGTGCCAGGGGATGGTCTGGTTAATATAGCACTGTGCCATGCCAGGGGATGGTCTGGTTAATATAGCACTGTGCCATGCCAGGGGATGGTCTGTGTTAATATAGCACTGTGCCATGCCAGGGGATGGTCTGGTTAATATAGCACTGTGCCATGCCAGGGGATGGTCTGGTTAATATAGCACTGTGCCAGGGGATGGTCTGGTTAATATAGCACTGTGCCATGCCAGGGGATGGTGTGGTTAATATAGCACTGCGTCATGCCAGGGGATGGTCTGGTTAATATAGCACTGTGTCATGCCAGGGGATGGTCTGGTTAATATAGCACTGTGCCAGGGGATGGTCTGGTTAATATAGCACTGTGCCAGGGGATGGTCTGTGTTAATATAGCACTGTGCCATGCCAGGGGATGGTCTGGTTAATATAGCACTGTGTCATGCCAGGGGATGGTCTGGTTAATATAGCACTGTGTCATGCCAGGGGATGGTCTGGTTAATATAGCACTGTGTCATGCCAGGGGATGGTCTGGTTAATATAGCACTGTGCCATGCCAGGGGATGGTCTGTGTTAATATAGCACTGTGCCATGCCAGGGGATGGTCTGGTTAATATAGCACTGTGTCATGCCAGGGGATGGTCTGGTTAATATAGCACTGTGCCATGCCAGGGGATGGTCTGGTTAATATAGCACTGTGTCATGCCAGGGGATGGTCTGGTTAATATAGCACTGTGTCATGCCAGGGGATGGTCTGGTTAATATAGCACTGTGCCAGGGGATGGTCTGTGTTAATATAGCACTGTGTCATGCCAGGGGATGGTCTGTGTAAATATAGCACTGTGTCATGCCAGGGGATGGTCTGGTTAATATAGCACTGTGTCATGCCAGGGGATGGTCTGGTTAATATAGCACTGTGTCATGCCAGGGGATGGTCTGGTTAATATAGCACTGTGTCATGCCAGGGGATGGTCTGGTTAATATAGCACTGTGTCATGGGATGGTCTGGTTAATATAGCACTGTGCCATGGGATGGTCTGGTTAATATAGCACTGTGTCATGCCAGGGGATGGTCTGGTTAATATAGCACTGTGCCATGCCAGGGGATGGTCTGGTTAATATAGCACTGTGCCATGCCAGGGGATGGTCTGGTTAATATAGCACTGTGTCATGCCAGGGGATGGTCTGGTTAATATAGCACTGTGTCATGCCAGTGGATGGTCTGGTTAATATAGCACTGTGTCATGCCAGGGGATGGTCTGGTTAATATAGCACTGTGTCATGCCAGGGGATGGTCTGGTTAATATAGCACTGTGCCATGCCAGGGGATGGTCTGGTTAATATAGCACTGTGTCATGCCAGGGGATGGTCTGGTTAATATAGCACTGTGCCGTGCCAGGGGATGGTCTGGTTAATATAGCACTGTGCCATGCCAGGGGATGGTCTGGTTAATATAGCACTGTGCCATGCCAGGGGATGGTCTGGTTAATATAGCACTGTGTCATGCCAGGGGATGGTCTGGTTAATATAGCACTGTGCCATGCCAGGGGATGGTCTGGTTAATATAGCACTGTGTCATGCCAGGGGATGGTCTGGTTAATATAGCACTGTGCCAGGGGATGGTCTGGTTAATATAGCACTGTGCCATGCCAGGGGATGGTCTGGTTAATATAGCACTGTGTCATGCCAGGGGATGGTCTGGTTAATATAGCACTGTGTCATGCCAGGGGATGGTCTGGTTAATATAGCACTGTGTCATGCCAGGGGATGGTCTGGTTAATATAGCACTGTGCCAGGGGATGGTCTGTGTTAATATAGCACTGTGCCATGCCAGGGGATGGTCTGGTTAATATAGCACTGTGTCATGCCAGGGGATGGTCTGGTTAATATAGCACTGTGCCAGGGGATGGTCTGGTTAATATAGCACTGTGTCATGCCAGGGGATGGTCTGTGTTAATATAGCACTGTGCCATGCCAGGGGATGGTCTGGTTAATATAGCACTGTGCCATGCCAGGGGATGGTCTGGTTAATATAGCACTGTGTCATGCCAGGGGATGGTCTGGTTAATATAGCACTGTGCCATGCCAGGGGATGGTCTGGTTAATATAGCACTGCGTCATGCCAGGGGATGGTCTGGTTAATATAGCACTGTGCCATGCCAGGGGATGGTCTGGTTAATATAGCACTGTGCCATGCCAGGGGATGGTCTGGTTAATATAGCACTGTGCCATGCCAGGGGATGGTCTGGTTAATATAGCACTGTGCCATGCCAGGGGATGGTCTGGTTAATATAGCACTGTGCCATGCCAGGGGATGGTCTGGTTAATATAGCACTGTGCCATGCCAGGGGATGGTATGGTTAATATAGCACTGTGTCATGCCAGGGGATGGTCTGGTTAATATAGCACTGTGCCATGCCAGGGGATGGTCTGGTTAATATAGCACTGTGCCAGGGGATGGTCTGGTTAATATAGCACTGTGCCATGCCAGGGGATGGTCTGGTTAATATAGCACTGTGCCAGGGGATGGTCTGGTTAATATAGCACTGTGCCATGCCAGGGGATGGTCTGGTTAATATAGCACTGTGCCAGGGGATGGTCTGGTTAATATAGCACTGTGCCATGCCAGGGGATGGTCTGGTTAATATAGCACTGTGCCATGCCAGGGGATGGTCTGTGTTAATATAGCACTGTGCCATGCCAGGGGATGGTCTGGTTAATATAGCACTGTGCCATGCCAGGGGATGGTCTGGTTAATATAGCACTGTGCCAGGGGATGGTCTGGTTAATATAGCACTGTGCCATGCCAGGGGATGGTGTGGTTAATATAGCACTGCGTCATGCCAGGGGATGGTCTTGTTAATATAGCACTGTGTCATGCCAGGGGATGGTCTGGTTAATATAGCACTGTGCCAGGGGATGGTCTGGTTAATATAGCACTGTGTCATGCCAGGGGATGGTCTGTGTTAATATAGCACTGTGCCATGCCAGGGGATGGTCTGGTTAATATAGCACTGTGCCATGCCAGGGGATGGTCTGGTTAATATAGCACTGTGTCATGCCAGGGGATGGTCTGGTTAATATAGCACTGTGCCATGCCAGGGGATGGTCTGGTTAATATAGCACTGCGTCATGCCAGGGGATGGTCTGGTTAATATAGCACTGTGCCATGCCAGGGGATGGTCTGGTTAATATAGCACTGTGCCATGCCAGGGGATGGTCTGGTTAATATAGCACTGTGCCATGCCAGGGGATGGTCTGGTTAATATAGCACTGTGTCATGCCAGGGGATGGTATGGTTAATATAGCACTGTGCCATGCCAGGGGATGGTCTGGTTAATATAGCACTGTGCCATGCCAGGGGATGGTCTGGTTAATATAGCACTGTGCCATGCCAGGGGATGGTCTGGTTAATATAGCACTGTGCCATGCCAGGGGATGGTATGGTTAATATAGCACTGTGTCATGCCAGGGGATGGTCTGGTTAATATAGCACTGTGCCATGCCAGGGGATGGTCTGGTTAATATAGCACTGTGCCAGGGGATGGTCTGGTTAATATAGCACTGTGCCATGCCAGGGGATGGTCTGGTTAATATAGCACTGTGCCAGGGGATGGTCTGGTTAATATAGCACTGTGCCATGCCAGGGGATGGTCTGGTTAATATAGCACTGTGCCAGGGGATGGTCTGGTTAATATAGCACTGTGCCATGCCAGGGGATGGTCTGGTTAATATAGCACTGTGCCATGCCAGGGGATGGTCTGTGTTAATATAGCACTGTGCCATGCCAGGGGATGGTCTGGTTAATATAGCACTGTGCCATGCCAGGGGATGGTCTGGTTAATATAGCACTGTGCCAGGGGATGGTCTGGTTAATATAGCACTGTGCCAGGGGATGGTCTGTGTTAATATAGCACTGTGCCATGCCAGGGGATGGTCTGGTTAATATAGCACTGTGTCATGCCAGGGGATGGTCTGGTTAATATAGCACTGTGCCATGCCAGGGGATGGTCTGGTTAATATAGCACTGTGCCAGGGGATGGTCTGGTTAATATAGCACTGTGCCATGCCAGGGGATGGTCTGGTTAATATAGCACTGTGCCATGCCAGGGGATGGTCTGTGTTAATATAGCACTGTGCCATGCCAGGGGATGGTCTGGTTAATATAGCACTGTGCCATGCCAGGGGATGGTCTGGTTAATATAGCACTGTGCCAGGGGATGGTCTGGTTAATATAGCACTGTGCCATGCCAGGGGATGGTGTGGTTAATATAGCACTGCGTCATGCCAGGGGATGGTCTGGTTAATATAGCACTGTGTCATGCCAGGGGATGGTCTGGTTAATATAGCACTGTGCCAGGGGATGGTCTGGTTAATATAGCACTGTGCCAGGGGATGGTCTGTGTTAATATAGCACTGTGCCATGCCAGGGGATGGTCTGGTTAATATAGCACTGTGTCATGCCAGGGGATGGTCTGGTTAATATAGCACTGTGTCATGCCAGGGGATGGTCTGGTTAATATAGCACTGTGTCATGCCAGGGGATGGTCTGGTTAATATAGCACTGTGCCATGCCAGGGGATGGTCTGTGTTAATATAGCACTGTGCCATGCCAGGGGATGGTCTGGTTAATATAGCACTGTGTCATGCCAGGGGATGGTCTGGTTAATATAGCACTGTGCCATGCCAGGGGATGGTCTGGTTAATATAGCACTGTGTCATGCCAGGGGATGGTCTGGTTAATATAGCACTGTGTCATGCCAGGGGATGGTCTGGTTAATATAGCACTGTGCCAGGGGATGGTCTGTGTTAATATAGCACTGTGTCATGCCAGGGGATGGTCTGTGTAAATATAGCACTGTGTCATGCCAGGGGATGGTCTGGTTAATATAGCACTGTGTCATGCCAGGGGATGGTCTGGTTAATATAGCACTGTGTCATGCCAGGGGATGGTCTGGTTAATATAGCACTGTGTCATGCCAGGGGATGGTCTGGTTAATATAGCACTGTGTCATGGGATGGTCTGGTTAATATAGCACTGTGCCATGGGATGGTCTGGTTAATATAGCACTGTGTCATGCCAGGGGATGGTCTGGTTAATATAGCACTGTGCCATGCCAGGGGATGGTCTGGTTAATATAGCACTGTGCCATGCCAGGGGATGGTCTGGTTAATATAGCACTGTGTCATGCCAGGGGATGGTCTGGTTAATATAGCACTGTGTCATGCCAGTGGATGGTCTGGTTAATATAGCACTGTGTCATGCCAGGGGATGGTCTGGTTAATATAGCACTGTGTCATGCCAGGGGATGGTCTGGTTAATATAGCACTGTGCCATGCCAGGGGATGGTCTGGTTAATATAGCACTGTGTCATGCCAGGGGATGGTCTGGTTAATATAGCACTGTGTCATGCCAGGGGATGGTCTGGTTAATATAGCACTGTGCCATGCCAGGGGATGGTCTGGTTAATATAGCACTGTGTCATGCCAGGGGATGGTCTGGTTAATATAGCACTGTGTCATGCCAGGGGATGGTCTGGTTAATATAGCACTGTGCCATGCCAGGGGATGGTCTGGTTAATATAGCACTGTGTCATGCCAGGGGATGGTCTGGTTAATATAGCACTGTGTCATGCCAGGGGATGGTCTGGTTAATATAGCACTGTGCCATGCCAGGGGATGGTCTGGTTAATATAGCACTGTGTCATGCCAGGGGATGGTCTGGTTAATATAGCACTGTGTCATGCCAGGGGATGGTCTGGTTAATATAGCACTGTGTCATGCCAGGGGATGGTCTGGTTAATATTGCACTGTGCCAGGGGATGGTCTGTGTTAATATAGCACTGTGCCATGCCAGGGGATGGTCTGGTTAATATAGCACTGCGTCATGCCAGGGGATGGTCTGTGTTAATATAGCACTGTGCCATGCCAGGGGATGGTCTGGTTAATATAGCACTGTGTCATGCCAGGGGATGGTCTGTGTTAATATAGCACTGTGCCATGCCAGGGGATGGTCTGGTTAATATAGCACTGTGCCATGCCAGGGGATGGTCTGGTTAATATAGCACTGTGTCATGCCAGGGGATGGTCTGGTTAATATAGCACTGTGCCATGCCAGGGGATGGTCTGGTTAATATAGCACTGCGTCATGCCAGGGGATGGTCTGGTTAATATAGCACTGTGCCATGCCAGGGGATGGTCTGGTTAATATAGCACTGTGCCATGCCAGGGGATGGTCTGGTTAATATAGCACTGTGCCATGCCAGGGGATGGTCTGGTTAATATAGCACTGTGCCATGCCAGGGGATGGTCTGGTTAATATAGCACTGTGCCATGCCAGGGGATGGTCTGGTTAATATAGCACTGTGCCATGCCAGGGGATGGTATGGTTAATATAGCACTGTGTCATGCCAGGGGATGGTCTGGTTAATATAGCACTGTGCCATGCCAGGGGATGGTCTGGTTAATATAGCACTGTGCCAGGGGATGGTCTGGTTAATATAGCACTGTGCCATGCCAGGGGATGGTCTGGTTAATATAGCACTGTGCCAGGGGATGGTCTGGTTAATATAGCACTGTGCCATGCCAGGGGATGGTCTGGTTAATATAGCACTGTGCCAGGGGATGGTCTGGTTAATATAGCACTGTGCCATGCCAGGGGATGGTCTGGTTAATATAGCACTGTGCCATGCCAGGGGATGGTCTGTGTTAATATAGCACTGTGCCATGCCAGGGGATGGTCTGGTTAATATAGCACTGTGCCATGCCAGGGGATGGTCTGGTTAATATAGCACTGTGCCAGGGGATGGTCTGGTTAATATAGCACTGTGCCATGCCAGGGGATGGTGTGGTTAATATAGCACTGCGTCATGCCAGGGGATGGTCTTGTTAATATAGCACTGCCTCATGCCAGGGGATGGTCTGGTTAATATAGCACTGTGTCATACCAGGGGATGGTCTGGTTAATATAGCACTGTGTGATACCAGGGGATGGTCTGGTTAATATAGCACTGTGCCAGGGGATGGTCTGGTTAATATAGCACTGTGCCATGCCAGGGGATGGTCTGGTTAATATAGCACTGTGCCAGGGGATGGTCTGGTTAATATAGCACTGTGCCATGCCAGGGGATGGTCTGGTTAATATAGCACTGTGCCAGGGGATGGTCTGGTTAATATAGCACTGTGCCATGCCAGGGGATGGTCTGGTTAATATAGCACTGTGCCATGCCAGGGGATGGTCTGTGTTAATATAGCACTGTGCCATGCCAGGGGATGGTCTGGTTAATATAGCACTGTGCCATGCCAGGGGATGGTCTGGTTAATATAGCACTGTGCCAGGGGATGGTCTGGTTAATATAGCACTGTGCCATGCCAGGGGATGGTGTGGTTAATATAGCACTGCGTCATGCCAGGGGATGGTCTGGTTAATATAGCACTGTGTCATGCCAGGGGATGGTCTGGTTAATATAGCACTGTGTCATGCCAGGGGATGGTCTGGTTAATATAGCACTGTGTCATGCCAGGGGATGGTCTGGTTAATATAGCACTGTGCCATGGGATGGTCTGGTTAATATAGCACTGTGACATGCCAGGGGATGGTCTTGTTAATATAGCACTGCCTCATGCCAGGGGATGGTCTGGTTAATATAGCACTGTGCCATGCCAGGGGATGGTCTGGTTAATATAGCACTGTGTCATACCAGGGGATGGTCTGGTTAATATAGCACTGTGTCATGCCAGGGGATGGTCTGGTTAATATAGCACTGTGCCAGGGGATGGTCTGTGTTAATATAGCACTGTGTCATACCAGGGGATGGTCTGGTTAATATAGCACTGTGCCATGCCAGGGGATGGTCTGGTTAATATAGCACTGTGTCATACCAGGGGATGGTCTGGTTAATATAGCACTGTGTCATACCAGGGGATGGTCTGGTTAATATAGCACTGTGTCATGCCAGGGGATGGTCTGGTTAATATAGCACTGTGCCAGGGGATGGTCTGTGTTAATATAGCACTGTGTCATACCAGGGGATGGTCTGTGTTAATATAGCACTGTGCCATGCCAGGGGATGGTCTGTGTTAATATAGCACTGTGCCATGCCAGGGGATGGTCTGTGTTAATATAGCACTGTGCCATGCCAGGGGATGGTCTGTGTTAATATAGCACTGTGTCATACCAGGGGATGGTCTGGTTAATATAGCACTGTGCCAGGGGATGGTCTGTGTTAATATAGCACTGTGCCATGCCAGGGGATGGTCTGTGTTAATATAGCACTGTGCCAGGGGATGGTCTGTGTTAATATAGCACTGTGCCATGCCAGGGGATGGTCTGTGTTAATATAGCACTGCGTCATGCCAGGGGATGGTCTGTGTTAATATAGCACTGTGCCATGCCAGGGGATGATCTGTGTTAATATAGCACTGCGTCATGCCAGGGGATGGTCTGTGTGAAGGATTCAGTTACTTACGTTCCCTTTTTTTTTTTATAGCAGTCAGAAAAAAAGTGTCTCTCGATTTTCCGTAAGGATCTTGTTTTTGTTCTCTCTCCGTGCCTTGTCATTTTCTACATCCAAGGGGTACTGTATTGTAATGACCTCTGCACAGAGGGAGGGAGCTTCAAAGGCCTCCCTCTGTGGCTGTGAAAGGTGGCTGTGAAACTCTCCTGCCGTTGTTGGACTCAAGGGCTTTGACACCTTTCTCTTTACACTTCAGTGCTAATTAACGTTGCAGTCAGATCTGTTCTGCAGGTTTCTGTTGTGCTTATTTTACTAGTCGTTGGTTTGCCACAGCATTTGCTGTATAGTCCTTTGGGAATAAGAATCTTTGGTAGTATGAATCCTTTCAGGTAATTTTGTCCAAAATCAGGATGTAGGTTTGGAGTTTTGATTTGGAGTGAAGGTTATGTTGTGGAGGGTAGTATCCCGTATATGTTCTTGTGGAAATATCCAAGTTTATCCAACTCTAAATCGTATATATTTTTTAAAAACATGCTCTCTCTCTCTCTCTCTCTCGCCCCGTCTCTATCTCTCCATCCGCCCCCTCTCTCTCTCTCTCTCTCTCTCTCTCTCTCTCTGTCTCTCTCTCGCCCTGTCTCTATCTCTCCATCCGCCCCCTCTCTCTCTCTCTCTCCTCCTCCCCCCCAGTGAGAAGGTCAGCCTGGAGAAGCTGGTTGTGGGCCTCCAGCAGAAGACAGAGTCCCTGGGGGCCGAGCTGGAGGTGATGAGGGGGTTGGCTGGGGATCTCCAGAGACAGAGAGACCTGCTCCGCCAGCAGAGAGACGACCTGGAGAGACAGCTGGAACGCCAACGCAGCGAGGCCCAGAGAGGGTAGGTCTAGGGAAACATCACACACACACACACACGTGTACATGCTCACAGACACACACACACATGAGGAGGAGGAGGAGAGAGAGAGGAAGAAGAGAGAGAGCATCATCCCTCCATCCTGCTGGTTTTCTATCTGTTTGTTGAGAGTTGAGATCAG
>NC_092100.1:5345228-5437728 GCF_045679555.1 Salvelinus alpinus | reverse complement strand
GGAAAGGATAAATAGATATTACAGACGTGTAATATCGCCGCAGAAGGGGATGAGTGAAAGAACCAATAAATTAGCGACTGTACGGTTCTACAGCAACCCTGTAGCACTCTTTCCCTCCTCCTAATCCCAATCCCAGAGTTTTCCTGTTCTGTTTCCCCTCAGCAACATTAGAAATCATTCCATTACTGTTTTATTAGAATAGAACTCTGTGTTGAGAGAGAGAATGTTCACGATTGTTAAACATTCCATCTGTACAAATCCCTTCCAAAACATTTTCAGATAACTTATCTGAGTCAATAAGCTACGACACGACATCGCTTTCTGCTTGTGTCTTATAGCTCTTATTTGGGAGCAATTCACACTCCTAATATTGGTCTAATGCTTCCTCTTCGTATTTAACTAATGAGAGGCTGTAAGACATCCTGCGATGAATATTTAGTTAGTTCATTTCCCCAAAAAACAAATGGCAATCATTATTGGTGTTCAAACAGTGCTATTGTAGAGAACTATCGGATGTGAGTGGGGGTTAGTCAGAGTGAGTCAGAGTAGTGAACTATTAGATGTGAGGGGGGGTAGTCAGAGTGAGTCAAAGTAGTGAACTATTAGATGTGAGTGGGGGTAGTCAGAGTGAGTCAGAGTAGTGAACTATTAGATGTGAGGGGGGGTAGTCAGAGTGAGTCAGAGTAGTGAACTATTAGATGTGAGTGGGGGTAGTCAGAGTGAGTCAGAGTAGTGAACTATTAGATGTGAGTGGGGGTTAGTCAGAGTGAGTCAGAGTAGTGAACTATTAGATGTGAGTAGGGGTTAGTCAGAGTAGTGAACTATTAGATGTGAGGGGGGTAGTCAGAGTGAGTCAGAGTAGTGAACTATTAGATGTGAGTGGGGGTAGTCAGAGTGAGTCAGAGTAGTGAACTATTAGATGTGAGTGGGGGTTAGTCAGAGTTAGTCAGAGTAGTGAACTATCAGATGTGAGTGGGGGTTAGTCAGAGTGAGTCAGAGTAGTGAACTATCAGATGTGAGGGGGGGGTTAGTCAGAGTGATTCAGAATAGTGAACTATTAGATGTGAGTGGGGGTTAGTCAGAGTAGTGAACTATTAGATGTGAGGGGGGTTAGTCAGAGTAGTGAACTATCAGATGTGAGGGGGGTTAGTCAGAGTGAGTCAGAGTAGTGAACTATCAGATGTGAGGGGGGTTAGTCAGAGTGAGTCAGAGTAGTGAACTATCAGATATGAGGGGGGTTAGTCAGAGGGAGTCAGAGTAGTGAACTATTAGTTGTGAGTGGGGGTTAGTCAGAGTAGTGAACTATTAGATGTGAGTGGGGGTTAGTCAGAGTAGTGAACTATTAGATGTGAGTGGGGGTGAGTCAGAGTAGTGAACTATTAGATGTGAGTGGGGGTAGTCAGAGTGAGTCAGAGTAGTGAACTATTAGATGTGAGTGAGGGTTAGTCAGAGTGAGTCAGAGTAGTGAACTATTAGATGTGAGTGGGGGTGAGTCAGAGTGAGTCAGAGTAGTGAACTATCAGATGTGAGTGGGGGTTAGTCAGAGTAGTGAACTATTAGATGTGAGTGGGGGTTAGTCAGAGTAGTGAACTATTAGATGTGAGTGGGGGTTAGTCAGAGTGATTCGGAGTAGTGAACTATCAGATGTGAGGGGGGGTTAGTCAGAGTAGTGAACTATTAGATGTGAGTGGGGGTGAGTCAGAGTAGTGAACTATCAGATGTGAGTGGGGGTTAGTCAGAGTGAGTCAGAGTAGTGAACTATCAGATGTGAGGGGGGGTTAGTCAGAGTAGTGAACTATTAGATGTGAGTGGGGGTGAGTCAGAGTAGTGAACTATCAGATGTGAGTGGGGGTTAGTCAGAGTGATTCAGAGTAGTGAACTATCAGATGTGAGTGGGGGTAGTCAGAGTGAGTCAGAGTAGTGAACTATTAGATGTGAGTGGGGGTTAGTCAGAGTTAGTCAGAGTAGTGAACTATCAGATGTGAGTGGGGGTTAGTCAGAGTGAGTCAGAGTAGTGAACTATCAGATGTGAGGGGGGGGTTAGTCAGAGTGATTCAGAATAGTGAACTATTAGATGTGAGGGGGGTTAGTCAGAGTAGTGAACTATCAGATGTGAGGGGGGTTAGTCAGAGTGAGTCAGAGTAGTGAACTATCAGATGTGAGGGGGGTTAGTCAGAGTGAGTCAGAGTAGTGAACTATCAGATATGAGGGGGGTTAGTCAGAGGGAGTCAGAGTAGTGAACTATTAGTTGTGAGTGGGGGTTAGTCAGAGTAGTGAACTATTAGATGTGAGTGGGGGTTAGTCAGAGTAGTGAACTATTAGATGTGAGTGGGGGTGAGTCAGAGTAGTGAACTATTAGATGTGAGTGGGGGTAGTCAGAGTGAGTCAGAGTAGTGAACTATTAGATGTGAGTGGGGGTTAGTCAGAGTAGTGAACTATTAGATGTGAGTGGGGGTAGTCAGAGTGAGTCAGAGTAGTGAACTATTAGATGTGAGTGAGGGTTAGTCAGAGTGAGTCAGAGTAGTGAACTATTAGATGTGAGTGGGGGTGAGTCAGAGTGAGTCAGAGTAGTGAACTATCAGATGTGAGTGGGGGTGAGTCAGAGTAGTGAACTATTAGATGTGAGTGGGGGTTAGTCAGAGTAGTGAACTATTAGATGTGAGTGGGGGTTAGTCAGAGTGATTCGGAGTAGTGAACTATCAGATGTGAGGGGGGGTTAGTCAGAGTAGTGAACTATTAGATGTGAGTGGGGGTGAGTCAGAGTAGTGAACTATCAGATGTGAGTGGGGGTTAGTCAGAGTGAGTCAGAGTAGTGAACTATCAGATGTGAGGGGGGGTTAGTCAGAGTAGTGAACTATTAGATGTGAGTGGGGGTGAGTCAGAGTAGTGAACTATCAGATGTGAGTGGGGGTTAGTCAGAGTGATTCAGAGTAGTGAACTATCAGATGTGAGTGGGGGTAGTCAGAGTGAGTCAGAGTAGTGAACTATTAGATGTGAGTGGGGGTTAGTCAGAGTTAGTCAGAGTAGTGAACTATCAGATGTGAGTGGGGGTTAGTCAGAGTGAGTCAGAGTAGTGAACTATCAGATGTGAGGGGGGGGTTAGTCAGAGTGATTCAGAATAGTGAACTATTAGATGTGAGGGGGGTTAGTCAGAGTAGTGAACTATCAGATGTGAGGGGGGTTAGTCAGAGTGAGTCAGAGTAGTGAACTATCAGATGTGAGGGGGGGGTTAGTCAGAGGGAGTCAGAGTAGTGAACTATTAGTTGTGAGTGGGGGTTAGTCAGAGTAGTGAACTATTAGATGTGAGTGGGGGTTAGTCAGAGTAGTGAACTTTTAGATGTGAGTGGGGGTGAGTCAGAGTAGTGAACTATTAGATGTGAGTGGGGGTAGTCAGAGTGAGTCAGAGTAGTGAACTATTAGATGTGAGTGAGGGTTAGTCAGAGTGAGTCAGAGTAGTGAACTATTAGATGTGAGTGGGGGTGAGTCAGAGTGAGTCAGAGTAGTGAACTATCAGATGTGAGTGGGGGTTAGTCAGAGTGAGTCAGAGTAGTGAACTATCAGATGTGAGGGGGGGGTTAGTCAGAGTGATTCAGAATAGTGAACTATTAGATGTGAGGGGGGTTAGTCAGAGTAGTGAACTATCAGATGTGAGGGGGGTTAGTCAGAGTGAGTCAGAGTAGTGAACTATCAGATGTGAGGGGGGTTAGTCAGAGTGAGTCAGAGTAGTGAACTATCAGATGTGAGGGGGGTTAGTCAGAGGGAGTCAGAGTAGTGAACTATTAGTTGTGAGTGGGGGTTAGTCAGAGTAGTGAACTATTAGATGTGAGTGGGGGTTAGTCAGAGTAGTGAACTATTAGATGTGAGTGGGGGTGAGTCAGAGTAGTGAACTATTAGATGTGAGTGGGGGTAGTCAGAGTGAGTCAGAGTAGTGAACTATTAGATGTGAGTGAGGGTTAGTCAGAGTGAGTCAGAGTAGTGAACTATTAGATGTGAGTGGGGGTGAGTCAGAGTGAGTCAGAGTAGTGAACTATCAGATGTGAGTGGGGGTTAGTCAGAGTGAGTCAGAGTAGTGAACTATTAGATGTGAGGGGGGGTTAGTCAGAGTAGTGAACTATTAGATGTGAGTGGGGGTTAGTCAGAGTGATTCAGAGTAGTGAACTATCAGATGTGAGGGGGGGTTAGTCAGAGTAGTGAACTATTAGATGTGAGTGGGGGTGAGTCAGAGTAGTGAACTATCAGATGTGAGTGGGGGTTAGTCAGAGTGAGTCAGAGTAGTGAACTATCAGATGTGAGGGGGGGTTAGTCAGAGTAGTGAACTATTAGATGTGAGTGGGGGTGAGTCAGAGTAGTGAACTATCAGATGTGAGTGGGGGTTAGTCAGAGTGATTCAGAGTAGTGAACTATCAGATGTGAGTGGGGTTAGTCAGAGTGATTCAGAGTAGTGAACTATTAGATGTGAGGGGGGGGGTTAGTCAGAGTGATTCAGAGTAGTGAACTATTAGATGTGAGTGGGGGTTAGTCAGAGTAGTGAACTATCAGATGTGAGGGGGGTTAGTCAGAGTAGTGAACTATTAGATGTGAGGGGGGGTTAGTCAGAGTAGTGAACTATTAGAGGTGATGGGGGTTAGTCAGAGGGAGTCAGAGTAGTGAACTATTAGATGTGAGGGGGGGTTAGTCAGAGTAGTGAACTATTAGATGTGATGGGGGGTAGTCAGAGTGAGTCAGAGTAGTGAACTATCAGATGTGAGTGGGGGTAGTCAGAGTAGTGAACTATCAGATGTGAGGGGGGGCTAGTCAGAGTAGTGAACTATTAGATGTGAGGGGGGGTAGTCAGAGTGAGTCAGAGTAGTGAACTATTAGATGTGAGGGGGGGTTAGGGAAGGGAAGGGAAGGGAAGGGAAGGGAAGGGAAGGGAAGGGGCGATACCTAGTCAGTTGTACAAATGAATGCATTCAACCAAAATGTTTCTCCTGCATTTTAAACCAACCCCTCTGAATCAGTATGGGGAGCACATCACGTGAGATGGCCTGGCTGGCTGGCTACTACTGCCTGGCTGGCTGGCTGCTACTGCCTGGCTGGCTGGCTGCTACTGCCTGGCTGGCTGACTGCTACTGCCTGGCTGGCTGGCTGGCTGACTGATACTGCCTGGCTGGCTGGCTGCTACTGCCTGGCTGGCTGGCTGCTACTGCCTGGCTGACTGCTACTGCCTGGCTGGCTGACTGGCTGCTACTGCCTGGCTGGCTGACTGCTACTGCCTGGCTGGCTGACTGCTACTGCCTGGCTGGCTGGCTGACTGCTACTGCCTGGCTGGCTGGCTGCTACTGCCTGGCTGGCAGACTGCTACTGCCTGGCTGGCTGACTGCTACTGCCCGGCTGACTGACTGCTACTTCATGGCTGGCTGGCTGACTGCTACTGCCTGGCTGGCTGGCTGGCTGGCTGCTACTGCCTGGCTGGCTGACTGCTACTGCCTGGCTGGCTGACTGACTGCTACTGCCTGGCTGGCTGACTGACTGCTACTGCCTGGCTGGCTGGCTGCTACTGCCTGGCTGGCTGACTGCTACTGCCTGGCTGGCTGGCTGACTGCTACTGCCTGGCTGCCTGGCTGGCTGGCTGACTGCTACTGCCTGGCTGGCTGGCTGCCTGGCTGGCTGACTGCTACTGCCTGGCTGGCTGACTGCTACTGCCTGGCTGGCTGGCTGACTGCTACTGTCTGGCTGGCTGGCTGCTACTGCCTGGCTGGCTGACTGCTACTGCCTGGCTGGCTGACTGCTAATGCCTGGCTGGCTGGCTGCTACTGCCTGGCTGGCTGACCGCTACTGCCTGGCTGGCTGGCTGCTACTGTCTGGCTGACTGCTACTGCCTGGCTGGCTGACTGCTACTGCCTGGCTGATTGCTACTGCCTGGCTGGCTGACTGCTACTGCCTGGCTGGCTGACTGCTGCTGCCTGGCTGACTGCTACTGCCTGGCTGATTGCTCCTGCCTGGCTGATTGCTACTGCCTGGCTGACTGCTACTGCCTGGCTGGCTGACTGCTGCTGCCTGGCTGACTGCTACTGCCTGGCTGATTGCTACTGCCTGGCTGATTGCTACTGCCTGGCTGACTGCTACTGCCTGGCTGGCTGACTGCTACTGCCTGGCTGACTGCTAATGCCTGGCTGACTGCTACTGCCTGACTGGCTGACTGCTACTGCCTGGCTGGCTGACTGCTACTGCCTAGCTGGTTGACTGCTACTGCCTGGCTGGCTGACTGCTACTGGCTGACTGACTGCTACTGCCTGGCTGACTGACTGCTACTGCCTGGCTGACTGACTGCTATTGCCTGGCTGACTGACTGCTACTGCCTGGCTGACTGCTACTGCCTGGCTGGCTGACTGTTACTGTCTGGCTGCCTGGCTGCTACTGCCTGGCTGGCTGACTGACTGCTACTGCCTGGCTGGCTGACTGACTGCTACTGCCTGGCTGACTGACTGCTATTGCCTGGCTGACTGACTGCTACTGCTTGGCTGACTGACTGCTACTGCCTGGCTGACTGACTGCTACTGCCTGAGCAGAGATCAGATTATTACTTTAAGGAATATTCTTTCATAGTAACTTCCTGTTTTTCTATTGATATCTACCCAATGTGGAATATTTCCAATGTTTTGGCTTTTTAATTATTTTATATTACATTTCATTATCAAAAACGAAATCCAAAATATGATTATTTTTAACGAATCGAACCAAAACCGAACCGACTTCAAAAAGACCGAATCGCTCAGCACTACCCCCTATTCCCTACATAGTACCAGAGCCCTATTCCCTACATAGTACCAGAGCCCCTATTCCCTACATAGTACCAGAGCCCTATTCCCTACATAGTACCAGAGCCCTATTCCCTATGTAGTACCAGAGCCCTATTCCCTACATAGTACCAGAGCCCCTATTCCCTACATAGTACCAGAGCCCTATTCCCTATGTAGTGCACTACTATAGACCAGAGTCCTATTCCCTCCATAGTACCAGAGCCCTATTCCCTACATAGTACCAGAGCCCTATTCCCTACATAGTACCAGAGCCCTATTCCCTACATAGTACCAGAGCCCTATTCCCTATGTAGTACCAGAGCCCTATTCCCTACATAGTACCAGAGCCCTATTCCCTACATAGTACCAGAGCCCTATTCCCTACATAGTACCAGAGCCCTATTCCCTACATAGTACCAGAGCCCTATTCCCTACATAGTACCAGAGCCCTATTCACTACATAGTACCAGAGCCCTATTCCCTACATAGTACCAGAGCCCTATTCCCTACATAGTACCAGAGCCCTATTCCCTACATAGTACCAGAGCCCTATTCCCTACATAGTACCAGAGCCCTATTCCCTACATAGTACCAGAGCCCTATTCCCTACATAGTACCAGAGCCCTATTCCCTACATAGTACCAGAGCCCTATTCACTACATAGTACCAGAGCCCTATTCCCTACATAGTACCAGAGCCCTATTCCCTACATAGTACCAGAGCCCTATTCCCTACATAGTACCAGAGCCCTATTCCCTACATAGTACCAGAGCCCCTATTCCCTACATAGTACCAGAGCCCTATTCCCTATGTAGTGCACTACTATAGACCAGAGTCCTATTCCCTACATAGTACCAGAGCCCTATTCCCTACATAGTACCAGAGCCCTATTCCCTACATAGTACCAGAGCCCTATTCCCTACATAGTACCAGAGCCCTATTCCCTACATAGTACCAGAGCCCTATTCCCTACATAGTACCAGAGCCCTATTCCCTACATAGTACCAGAGCCCTATTCCCTATGTAGTGCACTACTATAGACCAGAGTCCTATTCCCTACATAGTACCAGAGCCCTATTCCCTACATAGTACCAGAGCCCCTATTCCCTACATAGTACCAGAGCCCTATTCCCTATGTAGTGCACTATTATAGACCAGAGCCCTATTCCCTATGTAGTGCACTACTATAGACCAGAGCCCTATTCCCTATATAGTGCACTACTTTAGACCAGAGCCCTATTCCCTATATAGTGCACTACTTTAGACCAGAGCCCTATTCCCTGTATAGTGCACTACTTTAGACCAGAGACCCTATTCCCTACATAGTACACTACTTTAGACCAGAGCCCCTATTCCCTACATAGTACACTACTTTAGACCAGAGCCCTATTCCCTGTATAGTGCACTACTTTAGACCAGAGCCCCTATTCCCTACATAGTACACTACTTTAGACCAGAGCCCTATTCCCTATATAGTGCACTACTTTAGACCAGAGCCCCTATTCCCTACATAGTACACTACTTTAGACCAGAGCCCTATTCCCTATATAGTGCACTACTTTAGACCAGAGCCCCTATTCCCTACATAGTACACTACTTTAGACCAGAGCCCTATTCCCTGTATAGTGCACTACTTTAGACCAGAGCCCCTATTCCCTATTTAGTGCACTACCTTTGCTCTGGTCAACAGTAGTGAACTATATAAGGAATTTGAGACCTAGTGTCTCAGGAAATGGTCTTTTCCACTCAGCAGGGAAAACTCTAGAATTACAGGGGGATATTATGACATCCTGCATTGTGAGAGGTTACCACGGTTACGTCCCAAATGGCACGCTTGTTCCCTAGTGCACTACTTTTTTTTGACCAGGGTTCCATAGGGGCTCTGGTCAAAAAAGTAGTGCACTATGTAGGGAATATAAAAGGGAATGGGGAAGGGGATTTGGGATGCAGGCCATGACTTTTTACCCTGGAGTCTCAACATAAACGTAACTCTCTGATTGACGGGCAATATCTCGTTTTTTATGTTACTGCGTGATATAGGATTACCATACGGTGAATAATAATTTAGATCTGGTGAACGTTTGACCCTAGTCTTCCCTAATCGGAAAGCCTGGTGTAGTCTATGGACATACACAGATAAAATGTCAGGTTATTGTCATGAATCTTATTTTCAAGGCAGATATGCAGAGTTGTAACTAGTTGGCACAGATACAAATTTCAATCAAAATCAGAATTTTTTAACCTTAACCTTAACCACAACCACACTGCTAACCTTAGATGAAGACAACAACAACAACAAAAAATACATTTTGTTTTCATACATTTTTATGATGTAGCCAAATTTTGACTTTGCAGCTGGACTATCTAGCGTAAATCGCTCAGTTCTGCCTTCAGGGCAAGATACGTGACAGTAAACTTCAACCTGTAAAAAAAGGGATGGAGACGCGGTGTAAAGCAGTGACGCCTCCACAACATGTTAAAACCAATCAAATGCGTTGCTGGGCGGAACTTTTAGATGACTAAACTGAACTCCAGGATTTACGATGTAGTTGAGCGGCGACTCGTGCTGAAAAGAGCTCCGACGTCACAGACTGATTCCAGCACCCAAAGTCTAGCAGAACAGAACAATGCTGTGTGTAGTATTATGTAACGCCGGCGCTCAAGTCCGTCCACGATAGTCGCAGCTCAACTTGTAAATCATTGAGTTTAATCATGTAGGCGGAGCTTAAAACGCAGCACCAATGTAACACCATCAAACATGTCAAACCAAACGAATTCTTTGCTTGGGCGGAGCGCCTGGGGGGAGGGTTCTAGTTTGACCCTAAAGTGTACAAACCCAGAGAAGATGCCATGCCATATTATCATAGAACATTGAAAATATATCTCATACATGCTTATATATTAGGTATTATGTACATATCTCTTTCTACTGATAAATTATATATTTAAACATTTCACTGTAAGATTCTACACCTGTTGTATTCGGCTCATGTGACAAATTACATTTGATTTGATTTATACTATTTACAGTATATTCGGGAAAGTGTTCAGACCCCCTTGACTTTTCCCCATTTTGTTACGTTAGTCTTATTAAAAAATTTATTAGATTGTTTTTTTCCCTCATCAATCACACAATACCCCATAATGACATCACAATATCCCATAATGACATCACAATACCCCATAATGACGAAGCAAAAACAGTTTTTTTATTTAAGTTTGCAAATGTTTTAAAAATGAAAAACTTAAATATCATATGTACATAAGTATTCAGACCATTTACACAGTACTTTGTCCTGTATTTGGAGAGTTTCTCCCATTCCTCTCAGCAGATCCTCTCAAGCTCTGTCAGGTTGGATGGGGAGCGTTACTGCACAGCTATTTTCAGATCTCTCCAGAGTTCAATTGGATTCAAGTCCGGGCTCTGGCTGAGCCAGTCAAGGACATTCAGAGACTTGTCCCGAAGCCACTCCTGCGTTGCCTTGGCTGTGTGCTTAGGGTCATTGTCCTGTTGGAAGGTGAACCTTATCCCCATTCTGAGGTCCTGAGCACTCTGGAGCAGGTTTTCATCAAGGATTTCTCTGTACTTTGCTCTGTTCATCTTCGCCTCCATCCTGACTAGTCTCCCAGTCCCTGCCACTGAAAAACATTCCCACAACATGATGCTGCCACCACCATGCTTCACTGTAGGGATGGTGCCAGGTTTCTTCCAGACGTGACGCTTGGCATTCAGGCCATAGAGTTCAATCTTGGTGTCATCAGACCAGAGAATCTTGTTTCTCATGGTCTGAGTCTTTAAGTGCCTTTTGGCAAACTCCAAGTGGGCTGTCATGTGCCTTTTACTCTCTACCATAAAGGCCTGATTGGTGGAGTGCTGCAGAGATGGTTGTCCTTCTGGAAGGTACTCCCGTCTCCACAGAGGAACTCTAGAGCTCAGTCTGAGTGACCTTCGGGTTCTTGGTCACCTCCCTGACCAAGGCCCTTCTCCCCTGATTGCTCAGTTTGGCCGAGTGTCCAGCTCTAGGAAGAGTCTTGGTCGTTCCAAACTTCTTCCGATTAAGAATGTTGGAGGCCACTGTGTTCTTGGGGACCTTCAATGCTGGAGAAATGTTTTGGTACCCTTCCCCAGATCTGTGCCTCGACACAATCCTGTCTCGGAGCTCTACGGACAATTCCTTCGACCTCATGGCTTGGTTTTTGCTCTGACATGCGCTGTCAACTGTGGGACCTTATATAGACAGGTGAGTGCCTTTCTAAATCATGTCCAATCAACTGAATCTCCCACAGGTGGACTCCAATCAAGTTGTAGAAACATCTCAAGGATGATCAATGGAAACGGGATGCCCCTGACCCCAATTTCGATTCTCATAGCAAGTGGTCTGAATACTTA
The DNA here is from genome assembly GCF_045679555.1 of Salvelinus alpinus. Classification (NCBI taxonomy): domain Eukaryota; kingdom Metazoa; phylum Chordata; class Actinopteri; order Salmoniformes; family Salmonidae; genus Salvelinus; species Salvelinus alpinus. The sequence goes on along the minus strand of NC_092100.1, from coordinate 5,426,556 downwards.
TGTATTCACTACACCGTCTGTGTGGGTGGACCATTTCAGTTTGTCTGTGATGTCCTTAGGAACTTAAAACTTTCCACCTTTTACACTGCTGTCCCTTCGATGTGGATAGGGGGGTGCTCCCTCTGCTGTTTCCTGAAGTCCACGATCATCTCCTTTGTTTTGTTGACGTTGAGAGAGAGTTTGTTGTCCTGACACCACACTCCGAGAGCCCTCACCTCCTCCCTGTAGGCCGTCTCGTCATTGTTGGTAATCAAGCCCACTAGGAGGCTGAAGACATTTGGCTTTGTCAGACAAAACCCTGACAAACTTTTACAGATGCACAATCGAGAGCCTCCTGTCGGGCTGTATCACTGCCTGGTACGGCAACTGCACCGCCCACAACCACAGGGCTCTCCAGAGGGTGGTGGGGTCTGCACAACGCATCACCGAGGGCCAACTACCTGCCCGCCATGACACCTGCACCACCCGATGTCACAGGAAGGCCAAAAAGATCATCAAGGACAACAACCACCCGAGCCACTGCCTGTTCACCCCGCTATCATCCAGAAGGCGAGGTCAGTACAGGTGCATCAAAGCTGGGACAGAGAGACTGAAGAACAGCTTCTATCTCAAGGCCATCAGACTGCTGAACAGCCATCACTAACTCAGAGAGGCTGCTGCCTGCATTGAGACCCAATCACTGGCCACTTTAATAAATGGATCACTAGTCACTTTATACAATGCCACTTTAAATAATGCCGCTTTAAATAATGTTTACATATCTTACATTACTCATCTCACATGTATATACTGTATTTTATACCATCTATTGCACCTTGCCTATGCTGTTCGGCCATCGCTCATCCATATACTTATATGTACATATTCTCATTCACCCCTTTAGATTTGTGTGTATTAGGTAAATGTTGTGGAATTATTAGATTACTTTTTAGATATTACTGCACTGTTGGAACTAGAAGCACAAGCATTTCACTACACTCGCATTAACATCTGTTAACCATGTGTACGTGACCAATAAAATGTGATTTGATTTGAAAAAAGTATTTCTGTTTAAAAAAAATATTAATTTGCAAAAATGTCTTGAAAGCTGTTTCACTTTGTCATTATGAGGTATTGTGTGTTGGAAAACGTTTTATTTAATACATTTTTGAATAAGGCTGTACTTTACTGAACACTTTACAAATGCACTGTTTCTGTGTCAGTTAGCAGGTCTCTGTCAGTTTGTGGTTGTGATGTTTCTGTGTCAGTTAGCAGGTCTCTGTCAGTCTGTGGTTGTGATGTTTCTGTGTCAGTTAGCAGGTCTCTGTCAGTCTGTGGTTGTGATGTTTCTGTGTCAGTTAGCAGGTCTCTGTCAGTCTGTGGTTGTGATGTTTCTCTGTCAGTTAGCAGGTCTCTGTCAGTCTGTGGTTGTGATGTTTCTCTGTCAATTAGCAGGTCTCTGTCAGTCTGTGGTTGTGATGTATCTGTGTCAGTTAGCAGGTCTCTGTCAGTCTGTGGTTGTGATGTTTCTCTGTCAGTTAGCAGGTCTCTGTCAGTCTGTGGTTGTGATGTTTCTCTGTCAGTTAGCAGGTCTCTGTCAGTCTGTGGTTGTGATGTTTCTGTGTCAGTTAGCAGGTCTCTGTCAGTCTGTGGTTGTGATGTTTCTGTGTCAGTTAGCAGGTCTCTGTCAGTCTGTGGTTGTGATGTTTCTCTGTCAGTTAGCAGGTCTCTGTCAGTCTGTGGTTGTGATGTTTCTGTGTCAGTTAGCAGGTCTCTGTCAGTCTGTGGTTGTGATGTTTCTGTGTCAGTTAGCAGGTCTCTGTCAGTCTGTGGTTGTGATGTTTCTGTGACAGTTAGCAGGTCTCTGTCAGTCTGTGGTTGTGATGTTTCTGTGACAGTTAGCAGGTCTCTGTCAGAGCAGCAGTCCGTGGTCGGTGGTTGTGATGTGTATCTATGATATGTTCCTGTGTTTATCCCCAGGTCAATAAGCAGGTCCAGTCCCTGTCCGACCAACTGACCTCCAGCCGTAGAGAGCTGGACAGCAAGGCTGTGGCCCTACAGAGGGCCCACCGTGACCGAGAGGATGTGGCCAAGGACAAGGCCAGTCTGGGGGTCCAGCTGACTGCCGTTGACCGCAGGGCCTGGGTCCTGGAACAGGAGCTGGCCATTCTCAGGTAAGGCAGTGTGTGTTTGGGTTGGGGGAGGGAGGAAGGGAGGGAGGGAGGGTGGGAGGGAGGGAGGGAGGGAGGGAGAGAGGGAGAGAGGGAGGGAAGGAGGGAGGGAGGGAGGGAGGGAGGGAGGGTAGTGAGTGGGTGGTTGTTTATGTGGGTCTGGTTCTTTCTTGTGCAGAACAGTACCATAGCGTGTGTCGTTGTGTAACAAGCGGTTTCAGGTTGGGTTTTATTGACGGAGTATACCAACCGTGGTTCATTGGATTTTACTGCTTCAGGTACCTATAGGGTTTCAATGGTCCTATGTTCAGAGCCCTAACCACTTTACCACACTGTGTGTGTGTGTGTGTGTGTGTGTGTGTGTGTGTGTGTGTGTGTGTGTGTGTGTGTGTGTGTGTGTGTGTGTGTGTGTGTGTGTGTGTGTGTGTGTGTGTGTGTGTGTGTGTGTGTGTGTGTGTGTGTGTGTGTGTGTTATTGTAATGCAGCAGATGAAAAATGAACCTCTCTCTCTCGCTGTCTCTCTCTGTCGTTCTCGCTCTCAATTCACATCAATTCAATTCAAAGGGGCTTTATTGACGTGGGAAACACATGTTAACATTGCCAAAGCAAGTGAAGTAGACAGTATCTAATTGTGTTGCTGTCCTGGGGCTCTTTGGGGTGTGTTTGTGTTTGTGAACAGAGCCCCAGGACCAGCTTGCTTTTTAAAAAATTGTATTTTATTTCACCTTTATTTAACCAGGTAGGCTAGTTGAGAACAAGTTCTCATTTACAACTGCGACTTGGCCAAGATAAAGCAAAGCAGTTCGACACAAACAACAACACAGAGTTACACATGGAGTAAACAAAACATACAGTTAATAATACAGTAGAAAAAAAAAGGTCTATATACAGTGTGTGCAAATGGCGTGAGGGAGGTAAGGCAATAAATAGGCCATAGTAGCAAAGTAATTACAATTTAGCAAATTAACACTGAAGTGATAGATGAGCAGATGATGATGTGTGATGGGGACTCTTCTCCAGGTTCATCTCTCTGTAGGTGATGGCTTTGTTATGGAAGGTTTGGGAATCGCTTCCTTTTAGGTGGTTGTAGAATTTAACGTCTCTTTTCTGGATTTTGATAATTAGCGGGTATCGGCCTAATTCTGCTCTGCATGCATTATTTGGTGTTTTACGTTGTACACAGAGGATATTTTTTCAGAATTCTGCATGCAGATTCTAAATTTGGTGTTTGTCCCATTTTGTGAGTTCTTGGTTGAATTCTTGGTCACAACCATGAAGGGCAATGGGTTCTATAACTGATTCAAGTATTTTTAGGACAAGGTATGTATAGTTTTTTGTGTGCTCTAGGGCAACGGTGTCTAGATGGAATTTGTATTTGTGGTGCTGGCTTTTTTGGTACACCATTATTTTTGTCTTACTGAGATTTACTGTCAGGGCCCAGGTCTGACAGAATCTGTGCTGAAGATCTAGGTGCTGCTGTAGGCCCTCCTTGGTTGGTGACAGAAGCACCAGTTCATCAGCAAACAGTAGACATTTGACTTCAGGTTCTAGTACGGTGAGGCTGGGTGCAGCAGATTGTTGTAGTGCCCTCAACAATTTGTTGATATATATGTTGAAGAGGGTGGGGCTTAAGCTGCATCCCTGTCTCACCCCACGGCCCTGTGGGAAGAAATGTGTGTTTTTTGCCTATTTTAACTGCACACTTGCTGTTTGTGTACATGGATTTTAAAATGTCGGATGTTTTTCCTCGAATACCAATTTCCATCAATTTATATAGCAGACCCTCATGCCAAATTGAGTCAAAGGCTTTTTTGAAATCAACAAAGCATGAGAAGACTTTGCCTTTGTTTTGGTTTGTTTGTTTGTAAATTAGGGTGTGCAGGGTGAATACGTGGTCTGTCGTACGATAATTTAGTAAAAAGCCCATTTGACATTTGCTCAGTACATTGTTTTCACTGAGGAAATGATAATGCAGAGGATTTTCTCAAGTTTGCTGTTGACGCATATCCCACGGTAGTTATTGGGGTCAAATTTGTCTCCACTTTTGTGGATTGGGGTGATCAGTCCTTGTTTCCAAATATTGGGGAAGATGACAGAGCTAAGGATGATGTCAAAGAGTTTTAGCATAGCCAATTGGAATTTGTTGTCTGTATATTTGATCATTTCATTGAGGATACCATCAACACCACATGCCTTTTTGGGTTTGAGGGTTTTTATTTTGTCCTGTAGTTCATTCAATGTAATTGGAGAATCCAGTGGGTTCTGGTCGTCTTTAATAGTTGATTCTAAGATTTGTATTTGATCATGTATATGTTTTTTCTGTTTGTTCTTTGTTATAGAGCCAAAAAGATTGGAGAAGTGGTTTACACATACATCTCCATTTGGATAGATAACTCTTCGTGTTGTTGTTTGTTTAGTATTTTCCAATTTTCCCAGAAGTGGTTAGTCTATGGATTCTTCAATTACATTGAGCTGATTTCTGACGTGCTGTTCCTTCTTTTTCCGTAGTGTATTTCTGTATTGTTTTAGTGATTCACCACAGTGAAGGAGTAGACTCAGGTTTTCTGGGTCTCTATGTTTTTGGTTGGACAGGTTTCTCAATTTCTTTCTTAGGTTTTTGGATTCTTCATCAAACCATTTGTCATTGTTGTTAATTTTCAGTTTTCTGTTTGACATTTATAGATTTGATGGGGAAGCTGAGAGGTCAAATATACTGTTAAGATTTTCTACTGTGATTTTGCTGTGGTCTGATAGGGGTGTCCGTGGGCTGACTGTGAACGCTTTGAGAGACTCTGGGTTGAGGTCAGTGATAAAGTAGTCTACCGTACTACTGCCAAGAGATGAGCTATAGGTGTACCTACCGTATGAGCCCCCTCAAAGCCTACCATTGACTACGTACAGACCCAGTATCCGACAGAGCTGCAGGAGTTGTGACCTGTTTTTGTTGGTTATGTTGTCGTACTGTAGTTGTGCCTAGTGGGGCATATGGGGGAGGGAATGCTGTCACCTCCATTTACATTTACATTTACATTTACATTTAAGTCATTTAGCAGACGCTCTTATCCAGAGCGACTTACAAATTAGCATACCCCCTGAGTCCCTTCCCTGTTTCACACCTGGTAGTTTGGTGGATGGGACTACCAGCTCTCTCTCTCTCTGTCATTCTCTCTCTCTCTCTGTTGTTCTCTCTCTGTCGTTCTCTCTCTGTCGTTCTCTCTCTCTGTCGTTCTCTCTCTCTCTAATTCAATAAATGCTTTATTCTCTCTGTTTGTGCTGTCTGTCAGAGCGGAGAAGGAGTCTCTAGAGACTTGTGTCTTCGAGGGCCAGGAGCTAGTGTCCTCTCTGGAGGGGGAGAGGAACCGGCTGGAGGTGGAGCGAAGCACCCTAACGATGGCTGACGAGGACCTGACGCGTGAGTACAGTACACAAAAACACCCACGTGCTGTCCTCCTGCTGTTCACCTGCTGTTCACCTGCTGTTCACCTGCTGTCCTCCTGCTGTCCTCCTGCTGTTCATCTGCTGTTCACCTGCTGTTCACCTGCTGTTCACCTGCTGTCCTTCTGCTGTCCTCCTGCTGTTCACCTGCTGTCCTCCTGCTGTTCATCTGCTGTTCACCTGCTGTCCTTCTGCTGTCCTCCTGCTGTCCTCCTGCTGTTCATCTGCTGTTGTCTGTGCCCCTATCCCCTCCTCTCCTCCATCTCTCGCCTCTCTGCCTCTCTCTCTCCTCACCTCCATCTCTCCTTCTCTCTTTGCCTCACCTCTCCTCTCTCTCTCTCCTCACCCCCATCTCTCTCTCCCTTTCTCTCCTCTCCCTCTATCAATTCAATTCAAGGGGCTTTATTGGCATGGGAAACATATATTAACATTGCCAAAGCAAGTGAAATAGATAATAAACAAAAGTGAAATAAACAATAAAAATGAAAAGTAAACATTACACTCAAACAAGTTCCAAAAGAATAAAGACATTTCAAATGTCATATTATGTCTATATACAGTGTTGTAACGATGTACAAATGGTTAAAGTAAAAAAGGGAAAATAAATAAACATAAGTATGGGTTGTATTTACGATGGTGTTTGTTCTTCACTGGTCACCAATCTTGCTGCAGTCAAAACGGTTCGCTGCTCTGGCACCCCAATGGTGGAACAAACTCCCTCACGACGCCAGGTCAGCGGAGTCAATCACCACCTTCCGGAGACACCTGAAACCCCACCTCTTTAAGGAATACCTAGGATAGGAGAAAGTAATCCTTCTAACCCCCCCCCCCCCCTTAAAAGAGTTAGATGCACTATTGTAAAGTGGTTGTTCCACTGGATATCATAAGGTGAATGCACCAATTTGTAAGTCGCTCTGGATAAGAGCGTCTGCTAAATGACTTAAATGTAAATGTAATGTAATGCTGTGATGGCACACTGTGGTATTTCACCCAGTAGATATGTGAGTCTATGAAAATCGTGTTTGTTTTCGAATTCTTTGTGGATCCGTGTAATCTGAGGGAAATCTGTGTCTCTAATATGGTCATACATTTGGCAGGAGATTAGGAAGTGCAGCTCAGTTTCCACCTCATTTTGTGGGCAGTGTGCACATTGCCTGTCTTCACTTGAGAGCCAGGTCTGCCTAAGGCTATGCTCACTGAGTCTCTACATAGTCAAAGATTTCCTTAAGTTTGGGTCAGTCACAGTGGTCAGGTATTCTACCACTGTGTACTCTCTGTTTAGGGACAAATAGCATTCTAGTTTTTGTTCATTCTTTCCAATGTGTCAAGTAATCATCTTTTTGTTTTCTCGTGATTTGGTTGGGTCTAATTGTGTTGCTGTCCTGGGGCTCTGTGGGGTCTGTTTGTGTTTGTGAACAGAGCCCCAGGACCAGCTTGCTTAGGGGACTCTTCTCCAGGTTCATCTCTCTGTAGGTGATGGCTTTGTTATGGAAGGATTGGGAATCGCTTCCTTTTAGGTGGTTGTAGAATTTAACGTCTCTTTTATGGATTTTGATAATTAGTGGGTATCGGCCTAATTCTGCTCTGCGTGCATTATTTGGTGTTTTACGTTGTACACGGAGGATATTTTTGCAGAATTCTGCATGCAGAGTCTCAATTTGGTGTTTGTCCCATTGTGTGAATTCTTGGTTGGTGAGCGGACCCCAGACCTCACAACCATAAAGGGCAATGGGTTCTATAACTGATTCAAATATTTTTTTGCCAGATCATAATTGGTATGTCGAATTTGATGTTCCTTTTGATGGCATACATGGCATTCTTGCCTTGTCTCTCAGCTCGTTCACAGCTTTGTGGAAGTTACTTGTGGCGCTGATGTTTAGGTAGGTATAGTTTTTTGTGTGCTCTAAGGCAACGGTGTCTAGATGGAATTTGTATTTGTAGTCATGGTGACTGGACCTTTTTTTTGAACACCGTTATTTTTGTCTTACTGAGATTTACTGTCAGGGCCCAGGTCTGTCAGGGTCCAGGTCTGGCAGGGCCCAGGTCCGACAGAATCTGTGCAGAAGATCTAGGTGCTGCTGTAGGCCCTCCTTGGTTGGGGACAGAAGCACCAGATCATCAGCAAACAGTAGACATCTGACTTCAGATTATCTCTGTCCCCTCTCCTACTTTTCCACTGAGAGACATATTTCAGCTGTGGGCTTTGCAGCAGCTGGCCTGGTCCACACCACACCAGACCACACCACTCCACTCCACACCAATCCACTCCACACCAATCCACACCACACCAATCCACACCAGACCACACCACACCAGACCACACCACTCCACTCCACACCAATCCACTCCACACCAATCCACACCACACCAATCCACACCAGACCAGACCACACCACTCCACACCACACTAATCCACTCCACACTAGACCACACCAATCCAATCCACTCCACACCACTCCACTCCACACCACACTAATCCACACCACACCAGACCACACCACACCAGACCACACCACGCCAATCCACTCCACACCAATCCACTCCACTCAACACCAATCCACTCCACACCACATCAATCCACTCAACACCAATCCACTCCAATCCACTCCACTCAACTCCACTCCACACCACACCAATCCACTCAACACCAATCCACTCCACCACTCCACTCCACACCACACCAGACCACACCACACCACACCAATCCACTCCACTCAACACCAATCCACTCCACTCAACTCCACACTAGACCACACCAATCCACTCCACTCCACTCCACACCAGACCACACCACACCACACCAATCCACTCCACACCAATCCACTCCACTCCACACCACTCCACACCACACCAATCCACTCAACACCAATCCACTCCAATCCACTCCACACCACACCAGACCACACCACACCACACCACACCAATCCACTCAACACCAATCCAATCCAATCCACTCCACTCCACACCACTCCACACCACACCAATCCACTCAACACCAATCCACTCCAATCCACTCCACTCCACTCCACACCACTCCACACCACACCAATCCACTCAACACCAATCCACTCCAATCCACTCCACTCCACACCACTCCACACCACACCAATCCACTCAACACCAATCCACTCCAATCCACTCCACTCCACTCCACACCACTCCACTCAACACCAATCCACTCCAATCCACTCCACTCCACTCCACACCAATCCACCCCACTCCACTCCAATCCACTCCACTCCACTCCAATCCACTCCACTCCACTCCACACCACTCCACTCAACACCAATCCACTCCAATCCACTCCACTCCAATCCACTCCACTCCACACCACTCCACTCAACACCAATCCACTCCAATCCACTCCACTCCACACCAATCCACTCCACTCCACTCCAATCCACTCCACTCCACTCCACACCACTCCACTCAACACCACTCCACTCCAATCCACTCCACACCAGATTAACTAGGGATTAACTAGGGATTAACATGGGTAACCGGGATCTCGGGATTGTCCCGGCAACACTCTTCACTTTTCCAGAAAAAAATAGAATGACAAGATCTGGGAAATGTTAAATAAAATCCCATTTCCACAAAATCCACAACATGCACACCATCAGATTAAACAGGTTGTCACATGGAAGCCTTTAGCCAAAATGTTCAAAGCAACCGCATCACTGCCAGGCTGTACAACCCTTACAGCATAGCCTATAAATAATGAGCTGTCACACAGGAGGACACCATACCAGGCAACTTTTTTAAATATATATTTTTTATTTAACCTTTATTTAACTAGGCAAGTCAGTTAAAAACAAATTCGTATTTACAATGAAGGCCTACCAAAAGGCAAAATGCTGGGAGCTGCGATTAAAAAAAGATATATTGGACAAAACACACATCACGACAAGAGAGACACCACAACACTACATAAAGAGAGACCTAAGACAACAACATAGCAAGGCTGCAACACATGACAACACAGCATGGCAGCAACACATGACAACACAGCATGGTAGCAACACATGACAACACAGCATGGTAGCAACACAACATGACAACACAGCATGGTAGCAACACAACATGACAACACAGCATGCCAGCAACACATAACACAGCATGGTAGCAACACAACATGACAACACAGCATGGTAGCAACACAACATGACAACACAGCATGGTAGCAACACAACATGACAACACAGCATGGTAGCAACACATAACAACACAGCATGGTAGCAACACAACATGACAACACAGCATGGTAGCAACACAACATGACAACACAGCATGGCAGCAACACATAACAACACAGCATGGTAGCAACACAACATGACAACACAGCATGGTAGCAACACAACATGACAACACAGCATGGTAGCAACACAACATGACAACAGAGCATGGTAGCAACACAAAAAACATCTGGGTCAGGTTAACCTGTCTGTCCTCTCTGGGGATGTTCCCATTGCTTGGAAGGCAGCCACGGTTCGTCCTTTATTTAAAGGGGAGATCAAGCTGATCCTAACTGTTATAGGCCTGTTTCTATCTTGCCCTGTTTATCAAAGGTGTTGGAAAAACTTGCCAATAATCAACCGACTGGCTTTCTTGATGTCTATAGTATTCTCTCTGGTCTGCAATCTAGTTTCCGCTCAGGTTATGGATGTGTCACTGCAACCTTCAAGGTTCTACATTTTACATTTACATTTTAGTCATTTAGCAGACGCTCTTATCCAGAGCGACTTACAGTAGAGTGCATACATTTTATTACATTTTTTTTTTTTTTTTTTTTACATACTGAGACAAGGATTTCCCTACCGGCCAAACCCTCCCTACCGGCCAAACCCTCCCTAACCCAGACGACGCTATGCCAATTGTGCGTCGCCCCACGGATCTCCCGGTTGCGCCGGCTGCGACAGAGCCTGGGCGCGAACCCAGCCCAGCCTGGGCGCGAACCCAGAGACTCTGGTGGCGCAGCTAGCACTGCGATGCAGTGCCCTAGACCACTGCGCCACCCGGGAGACCATCTAAATGATGTCACCATTGCTCTTGATTCTAAGCAATGTTGTGTTGCTATTTTTATTGACTTGGCCAAAGCTTTTGATACGGTCGACCATTCCATTCTTGTGGGCCGGCTAAGGAGTATTGGTGTCTCTGAGGGGTCTTTGGCCTGGTTTGTTAACTATCTCTCTCAAAGAGTGCAGTGTATAAAGTCAGAACATCTGCTGTCTCAACCACTGCCTGTCACCAATGGAGTACCCCAAGGTTTGATCCTAGGCCCCAACCTCTTCTCAATTTACATCAACAACATAGCTCAGGCAGTAGGAAAGTCTCTCATCCATTTATATACAGATGATACAGTCTTATAATCAGCTGGCCCCTCCCCGTAGTTTGTATTAAACGCTCTACAACAAAGCTTTCTCTTCCTTTAACTGACTTTGCCTAGTTAAATAAAGGTTACACACACACTCACAGACCATACTGACCAAAAAGTTATTTGTTGGCATTTACGTAAAATACGATCAAAACCTATTTCTTTGACTTACTTGCTGTGCTGTTTCGTTGTTTATTTGTTCAGTCATTTCATTCTCAACCAGAATTTCATTATACATGTCAAGCAGTGAATTTCCAGCCCTGTCTGTCCGTGGCCTCTTTTCCTCGGTGCGCACTGTCACTGTGTCTGTTTCCGTCTTGTCCAGCTGTGTATGTAACATTTCACGTAAACCCTGTTTCTTGTCTGCATCGAAGTAGCGGTCCTTGTACATCGAGCATGGTGGCGACACAATAAAGAGGCTCAGAGAGAATGCCATCCAATCGCTTGTTCACAGCCTCGAGTACTTTTGTACGGCTGGTAGGATTCTCTCTGGTACCAGTTCGGTACCAGAACTGGTACCGAACTGTCAGTCATGAATGTCAGTCATGAAGCTACTAACAGTGACGCCCATAGCAAGTAGCTAATAGATGTACGTTTGAACAATACTGTGTAACTCCGGTAGGGCAACATCTGAAAAGATAGTGTGTACCGGGGCTCGACCAGTCAGTGGAAACCAACATCATCCACGACTGAGGACGGTTGATTGTCAAGGGCAATGAATTACATTATCTTGGCTTTTTAGTGGATTTTGCCTTTTGAGTTGTTCTCGCTGAAATGTTCTTACTCTTTCAAATGACTGCTGGACTTGAACTTGTTTAGTTGTTGGAAATGTGCTTTAGTTCTGTGTAGCGCTGTATTTTTCTGCTTTAGTTCTGTGTAGCGCTGTATTTTTCTGCTTTAGTTCTGTGTAACGCTGTATTTTTCTGCTTTAGTTCTGTGTAACGCTGTATTTTTCAGCTTTAGTTCTGTGTAACGCTGTATTTTTCTGCTTTAGATCTGTGTAGCGCTGTATTTTTCTGCTTTAGTTCTGTGTAACGCTGTATTTTTCAGCTTTAGTTCTGTGTAGCGCTGTATTTTTCTGCTTTAGTTCTGTGTAGCGCTGTATTTTTCTGCTTTAGTTCTGTGTAGCGCTGTATTTTTCTGCTTTAGTTCTGTGTAGCGCTGTATTTTTCTGCTTTAGTTCTGTGTAGCGCTGTATTTTTCTGCTTTAGTTCTGTGTAGTGCTGTATTTTTCAGCTTTAGTTCTGTGTAGCGCTGTATTTTTCAGCTTTAGGTCTGTGTAACGCTGTATTTTTCTGCTTTAGTTCTGTGTAGCGCTGTATTTTTCTGCTTTAGTTCTGTGTAACGCTGTATTTTTCTGCTTTAGTTCTGTGTAGTGCTGTATTTTTCTGCTTTAGTTCTGTGTAGCGCTGTATTTTTCAGCTTTAGTTCTGTGTAGCGCTGTATTTTTCAGCTTTAGTTCTGTGTAGCGCTGTATTTTTCTGCTTTAGTTCTGTGTAGTGCTGTATTTTTCAGCTTTAGTTCTGTGTAGCGCTGTATTTTTCAGCTTTAGGTCTGTGTAACGCTGTATTTTTCTGCTTTAGTTCTGTGTAGCGCTGTATTTTTCTGCTTTAGTTCTGTGTAGTGCTGTATTTTTCTGCTTTAGTTCTGTGTAGCGCTGTATTTTTCTGCTTTAGTTCTGTGTAACGCTGTATTTTTCTGCTTTAGTTCTGTGTAGCGCTGTATTTTTCTGCTTTAGTTCTGTGTAGCGCTGTATTTTTCGTGCCGTCATTATTTCATCTACTTTGACTTCAGCTTTGACTTCGGTTTTGCACATCGCCGTTAAACTAGACATCAGGCCGATGCCAATGTTGGCATTTTTTTTGCTAATATCGTCCGATTTCCGATATGCTCACCGATATATCGTGCATCCCTACCTCATACAAGTACTTGGGAGTATGGCTCGACGGTACACTGTCCTTCTCTCAGCAAATATCAAAGCTGCAGGCTAAAGTTAAAATCTAGTCTTGGTTTCCTCTATCGTAATCGCTCCTCTTTCACCCCAGCTGCCAAACTAACCCTGATTCAGATGACCATCCTACCCATCCTAGATTACTGAGACGTAATTTATAGATTGGCAGGTAAGGGTGCTCTCGAGCGGCTAGATGTTCTTTACCATTCGGCCATCAGATTTGCAACCAATGCTCCTTATAGGACACATGGCTACACTCTGTACTCCTCTGTAAACTGGTCATCGCTATATACTCGTCGCAAGACCCACTGGAGGATGCTTATTTATAAAACCCTCTTAGGCCTCACTCCCCCTATCTGAGATACCTACTGCAGCCCTCATCCTCCACATACAACACCCGTTCTGCCAGTCACATTCTGTTAAAGTAACAGCCTGAATAGCCTGAGTGCACTTAAACCTCGTTTGCCTGAACGAGAGCCAGTCAGCCTGAGTATGCGTGTGCCGAGCCTTTCGCCAAATGGAATTCTTGAGGTGGAGTAACTCTGCCAGATCACGGTTGAACCAGGGGCTGAAGCTGCTTTTAATTCAACATTTCTTTACGAGGGGTTGTTTGTTAACAAAACCACTGAAAATATCAAAAAATAAGGTCCGAGCGTCTTCGACAGGGGATCAGGCTGATTCTATGCCAATTTACAGAGGCCAGATCATGAAGGAAGGCTTACTCATTAAAGTTGTTTATGACAAATCAGGACAGGTCGTTTCACCGAACAGCCATTATGAACACAGGCTGTAAAACAGTGATCACTAAGGTCATTACAGAAAACACCAGACTGATACCTATCAGGAATATTTCTGAGGATAACATCGAGGAGAGTAGCCTTTTCTGGGTGTTTGGAGTCATACCTTGGGGGATTGGTAATAATCTGAGAAAGTTTTAGGGAGTCTCATTGCTATATGACTTGGTCAGGTGGTTTAAGCATGTCCCTGTTTAGGTCACCTAGCAGGACATATTCAGACTTAGTGTAAGAGGCCAGGAGAGAGTTTAGGGCAGGTAGGGTACAGGCTGGTGCTGATGGAGGACGATAGCATCCAGCAACAGTCAACAAAGAGCTATTTGGAAGTTTAATGCTTAAAACCAGCAAATCAAATTGTTTGGGGACAGACTTGGTGGAGACAACCGAGCACTGAAGGTGATCCTTGGTAAAGATTGCCACTCCCCCACCTTTGGAAGATCTGTCTTGCTGAAAAAGATTATAACCAGAAAGGTTAACATCAGCATTCAAAACACTCTTTCTTAACAACGACTCAGTAATGACCAATACATCTGGATTGGAGCTGTGAACCCACACTTTCAATTGATCTATTTTAGGTAATAAGCTTCTAGTGTTAACGTGCAGAAAACCCAGGCTTTTACGAGAGCAGAAATCAGTGAAGCAGATATCAGAACACAAGTCAGAATTCGGGGCTAGCAACAGTAGATGGGCCAGGGTGTACATGCACATTTCTTGTTACCATCAGCAGTAATATAATCAGGGCACGGCAGAGGACAGGGAGAGCTCTGCAGTGCTCTGCAATTGAGGGACAAACTTAAATGAATCACTAATCACATGACCGGGAGAACTCTGAAACTATTTTTTTTATGAATACAAAGCCCGCGAGAGGTGGTTAGAATAGGATGGGAGGCCAAGAGTCCGTGTAACCAATAGAGAGTCAGAGTCATGAGTGTGGGAACAAACATCGTCTGTCCCACGGTTGGGTAGAAGAGCAAGTTCATAGTCAACAAAGGATGCAGGAGTCATGAGGCAAATAGCATAAAGTACAATAAAAAAAAATAACGACTTAGGGCTAGCCATCGTAAGTTCGAAGAGTCACTCGCTCAGTGTGTGATGGAGGCGAGCGGAAGCCCGGGAGAGAGGGGGGAGTATGGCGGGGCTACCTGTACCAGACAAGGGGAGAGAGGGCGGAGTATGGCGGGGCTACCTGTACCAGACAAGGGGAGAGAGGGGGGAGTATGGCGGGGCTACCTGTACCAGACAAGGGGAGAGAGGGGGGAGTATGGCAGGGCTACCTGTACCAGACAAGAGGAGAGAGGGGGGAGTATGGCGGGGCTACCTGTACCAGACAAGGGGAGAGTATGGCGGGGCTACCTGTACCAGACAAGGGGAGAGAGGGGGGAGTATGGCGGGGCTATCTGTACCAGACAAGGGGAGAGAGGGGGGAGTATGGCGGGGCTACCTGTACCAGACAAGGGGAGAGTATGGCGGGGCTACCTGTACCAGACAAAGGGAGAGAGGCCAGGGCAGACGGTGAACAGATCGCCAGGTGGAATCCAAGCAGCAGTGCAGCAGTGCAGCAGGCAAAGGGAGTAGGTGTCACACCCACTTGGTACACATAACACCTGAGGACACCATGCCACCGCTCTGATAGACACTGATGAGGAGGAGAGAAACCGTTCTGCTAATTCATGATTTAGTTATTTTAAAGATGGCGGTAATCATGAATGCATTGAGTTGCCGGCTCAAAGGACCGTATTGCTAATTGTTCCATTATGAATAAACATCAGGGTAAAGTGACAGATTCATGTGAACCTTTGCGTCTGTCCAGGCGAGGTGGCCCGTTTAAAGGCGGAGGTCGACCTGCAGGTGTCCCGGGCGGGGCAGGAGAGAGAGGTACTGGAAACCAAGCTGGCTCAGACAGGGAGGAACCACCAGATAGCCCTCAGCACCGAAGAACACAGTCACAGAGAACGATTGGAGCAGGAACACATTGAGAAAGTAAGGTTCAGCTGGACTACTGTTAGAGAGAAACAGTACTGTTATGGATTCAAACTCCTCTTACAATACATTTAAATGTTTTATTTAACCTGTATTTAAATTAGGCAAATCAGTTAAGAACAAATTCTTATTTACAATGACCACCTACAGGAGAACAGTGGGTTAATTGCCTTGTTCAAGGGCAGAATGATACATTTTTAACTTGTCACATCGGGGATTTGATCCAGCAATCTTTCGGTTACTGGCCCAACACCTTAACCACTAGGCTACCAGCAGCCCCAACATACCTGACTGATCTCTACAGTACAGTACATAACTGACTGATCTCTATAGTACAGTACATAACTGACTGATCTCTACAGTACAGTACATAACTGACTGATCTCTATAGTACAGTACATACCTGACTGATCTCTATATACAGTACATAACTGACTGATCTCTATAGTACAGTACATACCTGACTGATCTCTACAGTACAGTACATACCTGACTGATCTCTATATACAGTACATAACTGACTGATCTCTATATACAGTACATACCTGACTGATCTCTACAGTACAGTACATACCTGACTGATCTCTACAGTACAGTACATACCTGACTGATCTCTATAGTACAGTACATACCTGACTGATCTCTACAGTACAGTACATACCTGACTGATCTCTATATACAGTACATAACTGACTGATCTCTACAGTACAGTACATAACTGACTGATCTCTATAGTACAGTACATAACTGACTGATCTCTACAGTACAGTACATACCTGACTGATCTCTATAGTACAGTACATAACTGACTGATCTCTACAGTACAGTACATACCTGACTGATCTCTATAGTACAGTACATACCTGACTGATCTCTACAGTACAGTACATACCTGACTGATCTATACAGTACAGTACATACCTGACTGATCTCTATATACAGTACATACCTGACTGATCTCTATAGTACAGTACATACCTGACTGATCTCTACTGTACAGTACATAACTGACTGATCTCTATAGTACAGTACATACCTGACTGATCTCTATAGTACAGTACAGTACATAACTGACTGATCTCTACAGTACAGTACATAACTGACTGATCTCTATAGTACAGTACATAACTGACTGATCTCTACAGTACAGTACATAACTGACTGATCTCTATAGTACAGTACATAACTGACTGATCTCTACAGTACAGTACATACCTGACTGATCTCTATATACAGTACATAACTGACTGATCTCTATAGTACAGTACATACCTGACTGATCTCTACAGTACAGTACATACCTGACTGATCTCTATATACAGTACATAACTGACTGATCTCTATATACAGTACATACCTGACTGATCTCTACAGTACAGTACATACCTGACTGATCTCTACAGTACAGTACATACCTGACTGATCTCTAAAGTACAGTACATACCTGACTGATCTCTACAGTACAGTACATACCTGACTGATCTCTACAGTACAGTACATACCTGACTGATCTCTATAGTACAGTACATACCTGACTGATCTCTACAGTACAGTATTTACCTGACTGGTCTCTACAGTACAGTGCATACCTGACTGATCTCTATAGTACAGTACATACCTGACTGATCTCTACAGTACAGTACATACCTGACTGATCTCTATAGTACAGTACATACCTGACTGATCTCTATATACAGTACATAACTGACTGATCTCTACAGTACAGTACATACCTGACTGATCTCTATAGTACAGTACATACCTGGCTGATCTCTACAGTACAGTACATATCTGACTGATCTCTATAGTACAGTACATACCTGGCTGATCTATACAGTACAGTACATATCTGACTGATCTCTATAGTACAGTACGTACCTGGCTGATCTATACAGTACAGTACATAACTGACTGATCTCTACAGTACAGTACATACCTGACTGATCTCTACAGTACAGTACATACCTGACTGATCTCTATAGTACAGTACATACCTGACTGATCTCTATAGTACAGTACATACCTGACTGATCTCTATAGTACAGTACATACCTGACTGATCTCTACAGTACAGTACATACCTGACTGATCTCTATAGTACAGTACATACCTGACTGATCTCTATAGTACAGTACATACCTGACTGATCTCTATAGTACAGTACATACCTGACTGATCTCTACAGTACAGTATTTACCTGACTGATCTCTACAGTACAGTACATACCTGACTGATCTCTATAGTACAGTACATACCTGACTGATCTCTATATACAGTACATAACTGACTGATCTCTACAGTACAGTACATACCTGGCTGATCTATACAGTACAGTACATACCTGACTGATCTCTATATACAGTACATAACTGACTGATCTCTACAGTACAGTACATACCTGACTGATCTCTACAGTACAGTACATACCTGACTGATCTCTATAGTACAGTACATACCTGACTGATCTCTACAGTACAGTACATACCTGACTGATCATTCTGTACATAGCTGACAGTCACTCTGTAACTGTTGTCCTTTTTTTGTCGTTGTATAATCTAGAGCTCTATTTATGTGTGTATGTGTGTGTGTATGTATGTGTGTGTGTGTGTGTGTGTGTGTGTGTGTGTGTGTGTGTGTGTGTGTGTGTGTGTGTGTGTGTGTGTGTGTGTGTGTGTGTGTGTGTGTGTGTGTGTGTGTGTGTGTGTGTGTGTGTGTGTGTGTGATGTACAGGAACAGCAGTGTGTGGACCTAACCCTGCAGAGGGAGCGTGCAGAGGCCCAGCTACGGTCCCACTGTGAGCAGCAGCGTTTACAGAGCCAGGCTGAGCTGCAGCAGCTGCAGGAAGAGATGGACCGGCTACAACAAGTCTGCAACAATAGCCTCCTGCAGGCCGAGAGCACAAAACAACAGGTGTGTGTGTGTGTGTGTGTGTGTGTGTGTGTGTGTGTGTGTGTGTGTGTGTGTGTGTGTGTGTGTGTGTGTGCGTGCGTGCGTGCGTGCAAGGCAGATCGCTCCAGATTGATTTAGAAATTGGACGTCTGTACATGTCCTGAGGACAGGGGAAACATGGGGAACAGGGAGAGCTATTCCCATCATGTAGCCCTGGTGTTGCTAGGGTGTTTTGTAAAAGTATAAAAGTGTTTAGTTTTAAATATACTTAAGTATCAAAAGTAAAAAATATAAATAATTTCCAATTCCTTATATTAAGCAAACCAGACGGATAGCCAGGGGCACGCTCCAACACTCAGACCTCATTTACAAATTAAGCATGTGTGTTTAGTGAGTCCTCCAGATCAGAGGCAGTAGGGATGACCAGGGATGTTCTCTGTTTAGTGAGTCCTCCAGATCAAAGGCAGTAGAGATGACCAGGGATGTTCTCTGTTTAGTGAGTCCTCCAGATCAGAGGCAGTAGGGATGACCAGGGATGTTCTCTTGATAAGTGTGTAAATTGGACCATGTTCCTGTCCTGCTAAGCATTGAAAATGTAACGAGTATTTTGGGGTGTCAGGGAAAATTTTGGGAGTAAAAAGTAAATTATTTACTTTAGGAATGTAGTGAAGTAAAAGTGGTCAAAAATATAAATAGTCAAAACTACTTAAGTAGTACTTTAAAGTATTTTTACTTAAGTACTTCACACCACTGCTAAATAATGTAAATGTAACTCTATGTCCATGGCCCAGGCCCTGTCCCAGAAGGAGGGGGAGAAGGCAGCCCTGACAGAGAGACTGACAGGCCTACAGCAGGATCTGGAGACCGCAGGGCTGGAGATGGAGAGAGGCAGGAGAGATGCTCTGAGCCTTCACCAACAGGACAAGGTAGGGAAACCATGTTGGTTGGGGTCAATTGGAAGTGATTTTAATTCAAAATTTGAAAAATGAAACAACTTTTGTAATAAATATCTTATCCTTTTTTAGTTTATTGAATTAGAATGTCGATATATTTTATTAATATTAAAATATTACAATTAAAATTGACCTCAGCCCGGTAACCGTGATGACTGGTTTGGGACTATAAAGGCAGATAAGGGAGAAAACATTGTTAAGACTGTCACATAACTAAAAGCTCTTTCCTCTCTATCTTTTAAACAAATATTTCAATCGATCTCTTGACCCCTTGATCTCTTCATTTCTCAACCCCCTCCTCCCTTCTCTCCGTCTATCTCTTTAGGACACTATAGCAGGTCTTCAGTGTGAGCTGCAGTCCCTGCGTTCTCGCTTCGAGGAGTCTCTGAGTTCCCATGAGTCATCAGAGAAGAGTCTGACCGAGCAGGTCAGAGAGCTCAACCAGCAGAGAGAAACAGCACGACATGAGGTGAGTGACCGTTCAATCAATTAATCAATCATGCACCGAGGTGAGGGGACACTCCATCTTTACTACTACTGCACCGAGGTGAGGGGACACTCCATCTTTACTACTGCTGCACCGAGGTGAGGGGACACTCCATCTTTACTACTACTGCACCGAGGTGAGGGGACACTCCATCTTTACTACTGCTGCACCGAGGTGAGGGGACACTCCATCTTTACTACTGCTGCACCGAGGTGAGGGGACACTCCATCTTTACTACTACTGCACCGAGGTGAGGGGACACTCCATCTTTACTACTGCTGCACCGAGGTGAGGGGACACTCCATCTTTACTACTGCTGCACCGAGGTGAGGGGACACTCCATCTTTACTACTACTGCACCGAGGTGAGGGGACACTCCATCTTTACTACTACTGCACCGAGGTGAGGGGACACTCCATCTTTACTACTGCTGCACCGAGGTGAGGGGACACTCCATCTTTACTACTACTGCACCGAGGTGAGGGGACACTCCATCTTTACTACTGCTGCACCGAGGTGAGGGGACACTCCATCTTTACTACTGCTGCACCGAGGTGAGGGGACACTCCATCTTTACTACTACTGCACCGAGGTGAGGGGACACTCCATCTTTACTACTGCTGCACCGAGGTGAGGGGACACTCCATCTTTACTACTGCTGCACCGAGGTGAGGGGACACTCCATCTTTACTACTGCTGCACCGAGGTGAGGGGACACTCCATCTTTACTACTGCTGCACCGAGGTGAGGGGACACTCCATCTTTACTACTGCTGCACCGAGGTGAGGGGACACTCCATCTTTACTACTGCTGCACCGAGGTGAGGGGACACTCCATCTTTACTACTACTGCACCGAGGTGAGGGGACACTCCATCTTTACTACTACTGCACCGAGGTGAGGGGACACTCCATCTTTACTACTACTGCTACCACTGCTTGTCTCTCTCCAACCTCTGTGTGTGTTTGTTCTCCAGAAGGGATGAAGCAGAACACACATTTATGTTTCCCTGCGACTGAATGGACAATAAAGTATTCTTCTTCTAGTTCTTCTAGTTATATTATTATTCAACCATATGAAAAGAAGAAACTCCCTCCTTCACCCTCTCCTCCCCTCTCCTCCCTGCCTCACCCTCTCCTCCCTGCCTCACCCTCTCCTCCCGTCTCCTCCCTGCCTCACCCTCTCCTTCCGTCTCCTCCCTGCCTCACCCTCTCCTCCCTGCCTCACCCTCTCCTTCCCTCTCCTCCCTGCCTCACCCTCTCCTCCCGTCTCCTCCCTGCCTCACCCTCTCCTTCCGTCTCCTCCCTGCCTCACCCTCTCCTCCCTGCCTCACCCTCTCCTTCCGTCTCCTCCCTGCCTCACCCTCTCCTCCCTGCCTCACCCTCTCCTTCCGTCTCCTCCCTGCCTCACCCTCTCCTCCCTGCCTCACCCTCTCCTTCCCTCTCCTTCCGTCTCCTCCATCCCTCACCCTCTCCTCCCTGCCTCACACTATTCTCTTTTCCTCACCATCTCCTATATGATAGTACTGTGACTAGATAGATGATAGTACTGTGACTACATAGATGATAGTACTGTGTCTAGATAGATGGATAGTACTGTGACTAGATAGATGATAGTACTGTGTCTAGATAGATGATAGTACTGTGACTAGATAGATGATAGTACTGTGTCTAGATAGATGATAGTCCTGTGACTAGATAGAGGGATAGTACTGTGTCTAGATAGATGATAGTCCTGTGACTAGATAGATGGATAGTACTGTGACTAGATAGATGGATAGTACTGTGACTAGATAGATGATAGTACTGTGTCTAGATAGATGGATAGTACTGTGACTAGATAGATGATAGTACTGTGTCTAGATAGATGATAGTACTGTGACTAGATAGATGATAGTCCTGTGACTAGATAGATGATACTACTGTGACTAGATAGATGGACAGTACTGTGTCTAGATAGATGATAGTCCTGTGACTAGATAGAGGGATAGTACTGTGACTAGATAGATGATAGTACTGTGACTAGATAGATGGATAGTACTGTGTCTAGATAGATGATAGTCCTGTGACTAGATAGAGGGATAGTACTGTGTCTAGATAGATGATAGTCCTGTGACTAGATAGATGGATAGTACTGTGACTAGATAGATGGATAGTACTGTGTCTAGATAGATGATAGTACTGTGACTAGATAGATGGACAGTACTGTGTCTAGATAGATGGATAGTACTGTGTCTAGATAGATGATAGTACTGTGACTAGATAGATGGATAGTACTGTGTCTAGATAGATGATAGTCCTGTGACTAGATAGATGGATAGTACTGTGTCTAGATAGATGATAGTCCTGTGACTAGATAGATGGATAGTACTGTGACTAGATAGATGGATAGTACTGTGACTAGATAGATGATAGTACTGTGACTAGATAGATGGATAGTACTGTGTCTAGATAGATGATAGTCCTGTGACTAGATAGATGGATAGTACTGTGACTAGATAGATGGATAGTACTGTGACTAGATAGCTGATAGTCCTGTGACTAGATAGATGATAGTACTGTGACCAGATAGATGATAGCACTGTGACTAGATAGATGATATCACTGTGACTAGATAGATGATAGTCCTGTGTCTAGATAGATGGATAGTACTGTGACTAGATAGATGGATAGTACTGTGACTAGATAGATGATAGTACTGTGACTAGATAGATGATAGTACTGTGACTAGATAGATGATAGTACTGTGACTAGATAGATGATAGTACTGTGACTAGATAGGGGGTGAGGGTGGGGTGAGAAGCGGGGTTGTGTGAGGGGTGAGGGGTGAGGGAGGGTGAAGGTGGGGTGAGAAGTGGGGTTGTGTGAGGGGTGAGGGAGAGTCAAACAACGTTTACAATCGAACCTCAGGTACCTTAATACGTAAATAAATGATCAAATTTAAGACGGAGAATCGTTATTGTCTTTACAGGAGATAAACAACAAAGAACGCGCTCTCGTCCACGCGCATGAAAACACTACAGCCAAAATCGGAGCCACTTAGAAAAACTAAAAACTAAACATTTTTCCAAAAACAAGCCTGAAACTCTTTCTAAAGACTGTTGACATCTAGTGGAAGCCCTAGGAATTGCATTCTGGGAGGTTTTCACTTCATATTAAACATGACAGCCATTGGAAACAGTGGTAGGCTGAATTATTTTTCTTTTCTGGATGGTTTGTCCTTGGGTTTCTGCCTGCCATACTCACAGACATTATTGTAACAGTTTTAGAAACTTTAGAGTGTTTTCTATCCAAATCTACCAACTATATGCATATCCTAGCTTCTAGGCCTGAGTAGCAGACAGTTTACTTTGGGCACGCTTTTCATCCAGACGTCAAAATACTAGCCCCCTATCCCAAAGAGGTTTTAAGAGAGATCAGGGAAGTGTTTTCCAGTTTATTCCATATTGGCTTAAATGGGTTTCTGATTTTTCACTTCCCTCTTGAAAATCAGCTGTTAATATTAAATATATACAAATTACTACATTACCTCTGTTGCAATTTGTCATTATTGTGTATTTTTACTTAACTTTTATTGCTGTGTTATGCTGTATTATATTGTTGTATAATAATGTTGCATAATCACCTTCCAGTGTAAAAAAAACATGGAAATCAAAAAACAAAAAAAATGTAGTTTTAAGTGAGAATTAACTTAAAGATTCACAAGAGTGCCACAGTGTCTATTCCACCCCATACTCTACAGTGGGCTGGTTGAGAAGGTTTTAATCTTAAGCAACCTGAGAGAAAAAGAGGGAACCCGCACACTGCTCTTGATAGCATCACTGCTGTTGATAGCATCACTGCTGTTGATAGTATCACTGCTGTTGATAGTCTCACTGCTGTTGATAGTATCACTGCTGTTGATAGTATTACTGCTGTTGATAGCATCACTGCTGTTGATAGTCTCATTGCTGTTGATAGTATCACTGCTGTTGATAGCATCTCTGCTGTTGATAGCATCACTGCTGTTGATAGTATCACCGCTGTTGATAGCATCACTGCTGTTGATAGCATCACTGCTGTTGATAGTATCACTGCTGTTGATAGCATCACTGCTGTTGATAGCATCACTGCTGTTGATAGCATCACTGCTGTTGATAGCATCACTGCTGTTGATAGCATCTCTGCTGTTGATAGCATCACTGCTCTTGATAGTATCACTGCTGTTGATAGTCTCACCGCTGTTGATAGCATCACCGCTGTTGATAGCATCACTGCTGTTGATAGTATCACTGCTGTTGATAGCATCACTGCTGTTGATAGCATCACTGCTGTTGATAGCATCACTGCTATTGATAGTCTCACCGCTGTTGATAGTCTCACAGCTGTTGATAGCATCACCGCTGTTGATAGCATCACTGCTGTTGATAGTATCACTGCTGTTGATAGCATCACTGCTGTTGATAGCATCACTGCTGTTGATAGCATCACCGCTGTTGATAGCATCACCGCTGTTGATAGCATCACTGCTGTTGATAGTATCACTGCTGTTGATAGCATCACTGCTATTGATAGCATCACTGCTGTTGATAGTCTCACTGCTGTTGATAGCATCACCGCTGTTGATAGTATCACCGCTGTTGATAGCATCACCGCTGTTGATAGCATCACTGCTGTTGATAGCATCTCTGCTGTTGATAGTATCACTGCTGTTGATAGCATCTCTGCTGTTGATAGTATCACTGCTGTTGATAGCATCTCTGCTGTTGATAGCATCACTGCTGTTGATAGTATCACTGCTGTTGATAGCATCACTGCTGTTGATAGCATCTCTGCTGTTGATAGTATCACTGCTGTTGATAGTATCACTGCTGTTGATAGTATCACTGCTGTTGATAGCATCACTGCTGTTGATAGCATCTCTGCTGTTGATAGCATCACTGCTGTTGATAGCATCACTGCTGTTGATAGCATCTCTGCTGTTGATAGTATCACTGCTGTTGATAGCATCACTGCTGTTGATAGCATCACTGCTGTTGATAGCATCACTGCTGTTGATAGTCTCACCGCTGTTGATAGTCTCACCGCTGTTGATAGCATCACCGCTGTTGATAGTATCACCGCTGTTGATAGCATCACCGCTGTTGATAGCATCACTGCTGTTGATAGCATCACTGCTGTTGATAGCATCTCTGCTGTTGATAGTATCACTGCTGTTGATAGCATCACTGCTGTTGATAGTATCACCGCTGTTGATAGCATCACCGCTGTGTATAGCATCACTGCTGTTGATAGCATCACTGCTGTTGATAGCACCACTGCTGTTGATAGTCACACTGCTGTTGATAGTATCACTGCTGTTGATAGTCTCACTGCTGTTGATAGTCTCACTGCTGTTGATAGTCACACTGCTGTTGATAGCATCACTGCTGTTGATAGCATCACTGCTGTTGATATCATCACCGCTGTTGATAGTATCACTGCTGTTGATAGCATCACCGCTGTTGATAGCATCACTGCTGTTGATAGCATCACTGCTGTTGATAGCATCACTGCTGTTGATAGTATCACTGCTCTTGATAGTATCACTGCTGTTGATAGCATCACTGCTCTTGATAGCATCACTGCTGTTGATAGTAGGCGTTGTGGTGCTGTAAAACCTTTGTAGAGCATGGGTGGAGTAGGCCTCATGGTGCCTTTAACCTTGGTAGAGCATGGGTGGAGGAGGCATTGTGGTGCTGTAAAACCTTGGTAGAGCATGGGTGGAGTAGGCATCGTGGTGCTGGAAAACCTTGCTAGAGCATGGGTGGAGTAGGCATCGTGGTGCTCATGAATTCCCCTTCTTATTAGACCTCAGACCAATGCCTATTCTCACTTAAAACATAGTTTTTTTTAGTTTTTAATAGAATTAGGATTCAGTACACTCCCACTCTTAACCCAAACTCAACACCTTGGTGACCATCACTCCAGTGTTTTATATCCCTGACCTGACTTGTGGTTTATATTCAAACTACAGGAACCATGAAGCAGGTCTCTCTGATGAAATAAGAGGTTGTTTATCTAAGTGGGAAGCGCTGGTTTAAATAAAAGACCTGGAACTTTGAACTGTTAGCCTGTTTTAACTCTAGTTTCAGTCCCCCTCCTTCACCCTGCCCGAGTCTAGGAGTGAATTCAGACTGTGAAGAATGGGATAGAAGGAGTATGGTGCTGGTGGTCCCTGTGTTCAGGAAATCCTGCGTCTCAAATGGCAGCCTAGGCCCTTGGGTTTATAGCGCACTATTTTGGACCAGAGCCTATACAGGGTGTGAGTCATAAGTAGTGTACTTAATAGGGTGTCATTTGGTACGCAGGCTGTCTCTGAGAGAGCTATAACCACACTGTCAGACATGGCAGAACCTCCATGCTTTTCCCTAGTTTGATTATTTTGAACCTCCCTGCTCTTCCCTTGTTTGATTATTTTGAACCTCCCTGCTCTTCCCTTGTTTGATTATTTGACTAATCCAGGTTCAGGATGCTCAGGTCTGACAATGACAGAGCAGAGTGAGAAAGTACAACACGGGGACAAAATGGGGGGGGGAGAGAGAGAGAGAGAGAGAGAGAGAGAGAGAGAGAGAGAGAGAGAGAGAGAGAGAGAGAGATAAAAAGACATGGCTACCCAAAGAGGAGCGTGTATGTGGTCACTGCACGACAGGGGAGGTAGAAACAGAGATGCACTTTCTCCTTTACTGTGATAAATATTCCTCACCAAGAGATTCATTATTCACAGAAATGACTACATTTATTCCAAATTTTAACTTATTAAACCCAGAGGAAAAACTAAAAATACTCATGGGCGAAGGAGCAATGGCTCCTCTTGCAGCCAAATATGTATTTGCCTGCCATAGCCTGAGGGACACTGAATAATAACATCTGCATAGTAAGCAGTAACTTACTTATTATGACTGTTATTGTTATTACTGTTATTGTTATTAGTATTATTATTGTTGTTTATCATTCCAAATAGTAATGGTATGGGTGGTAATGGTAATGATAGCAGTTTAATGATAGTGGTGGTGGTAGTGGTGCATTACACCATACATTACATTCGACTATTGACTGTTACCATTTTATTGTTACTATTTTTTATATTTAATTTTGTATTATTATTTACTGCCATTCTATATTATTATTTGTCATTGTTTTAATTGTATTACAATGTATATTGTATACATTGTTGCTTTGGCAATATTGACACAATGTTTTTCATGCCAATAAAGCAGCTTGAATTTGAATTTGAGAGAGAGAGAGAGAGAGAGAGAGAGAGAGAGAGAGAGAGAGAGAGAGAGAGAGAGAGAGAGAGAGAGAGAGAGAGAGAGAGAGAGAGAGAGAGGGAATGAGAGACAGAGAGAGATAGACAGAATGAGAGAGAATGAGAGACAGAGAGAGACAGACAGAATGAGAGACAGAATGAGAGACAGAGACAGAGACAGAATGAGAGACAGAATGAGAGACAGAGACAGAGACAGAATGAGAGACAGAGAGAGACCACAGCAAAATCACAGTCTACTTGAACAGAGCAATACTCAATCATGAGGCATCAAAGCCAAAGGAACTGAGTAACATTAAGAAATGCTATAGATGGAAGGAATGCAGTTTGGAAACCTACCAAAAAACAATTAGGCAACAGCAAATTCAATCCCTTTTAGACAACTTCCTGGGTAAAATGTTCCACTGCAATAGTGAAGGTGTAAACTTGGCAGTAGAAAATCTTAACAGTATATTTGACCTCTCAGCTTCCCTATCAAATCTAAAAATCTCAAATAGAAAACCGAAGAAAATGAACAACAATGACAAATGGTTTGATAAAGAATGCAAAAATCTAAGAAATAAATTGAGGAACCTGTCCAACCAAAAACATAGAGACCCGGAAAACCTGAGTCTACGCCTTCACTATGGCGAATCACTAAAACAATACAGAAATACACTACGGAAAAAGAAGGAACAGCGCGTCAGAAATCAGCTCAATGTAATTGAAGACTCCATAGACTCTAACCAATTCTGGGAAAATTGGAAAACACTAAACAAACAACAACACGAAGAATTATCTATCCAAAATGGAGATGTATGGGTAAACCACTTCTCCAATCTTTTTGGCTCTATAACAAAGAATAAAGAACAAAAACATATACATGATCAAATACAAATCCTAGAATCAACTATTAAAGACTACCAGAACCCATTGGATTCTCCAATTACCTTGAATGAGTTACAGGACAAAATAAAAACCCTCAAACCCAAAAAGGCCTGTGGTGTTGATGGTATCCTTAATGAAATGATCAAATATACAGACAACAAATTCCAATTGGCTATACTAAAACTCTTTAACATCGTCCTTAGCTCTGGCATCTTCCCCAATATTTGGAACCAAGGACTGATCACCCCAATCCACAAAAGTGGAGACAAATTTGACCCCAATAACTACCGTGGAATATGCGTCAACAGTAACCTTGGGAAAATACTCTGCATTATCATTAACAGCAGACTCGTACATTTCCTCAATGAAAACAATGTACTGAGCAAATGTCAAATTGGCTTTTTACCAAATTACCGTACAACAGACCATGTATTCACCCTACACACCCTAATTGACAACCAAACAAACCAAAACAAAGGCAAAGTCTTCTCATGCTTTGTTGATTTCAAAAAAGCCTTCGACTCAATTTGGCATGAGGGTCTGCTATACAAATTGATGGAAAGTGGTGTTGGGGGTAAAACATACGACATTATAAAATCCATGTACACAAACAACAAGTGTGCGGTTAAAATTGGCAAAAAACACACACATTTCTTCACACAGGGTCGTGGGGTGAGACAGGGATGCAGCTTAAGCCCCACCCTCTTCAACATATATATCAACGAATTGGCGCGGGCACTAGAACAGTCTGCAGCACCCGGTCTCACCCTACTAGAATCCGAAGTCAAATGTCTACTGTTTGCTGATGATCTGGTGCTTCTGTCACCAACCAAGGAGGGCCTACAGCAGCACCTAGATCTTCTGCACAGATTCTGTCAGACCTGGGCCCTGACAGTAAATCTCAGTAAGACCAAAATAATGGTGTTCCAAAAAAGGTCCAGTCACCAGGACCACAAATTCCATCTAGACACCGTTGCCCTAGAGCACACAAAAAACTATACATACCTCGGCCTAAACATCAGCACCACAGGTAACTTCCACAAAGCTGTGAACGATCTGAGAGACAAGGCAAGAAGGGCCTTCTATGCCATCAAAAGGAACATAAATTTCAACATACCAATTAGGATCTGGCTAAAAATACTTGAATCAGTCATAGAGCCCATTGCCCTTTATGGTTGTGAGGTCTGGGGTCCGCTCACCAACCAAGATTTCACAAAATGGGACAAACACCAAATTGAGACTCTGCATGCAGAATTCTGCAAAAATATCCTCCGTGTACAACGTAGAACACCAAATAATGCATGCAGAGCAGAATTAGGCCGATACCCACTAATTATCAAAATCCAGAAAAGAGCCGTTAAATTCTACAACCACCTAAAAGGAAGCGATTCCCAAACCTTCCATAACAAAGCCATCACCTACAGAGAGATGAACCTGGAGAAGAGTCCCCTAAGCAAGCTGGTCCTAGGGCTCTGTTCACAAACACAAACACACCCCACAGAGCCCCAGGACAACAGCACAATTAGACCCAACCAAATCATGAGAAAACAAAAAGATAATTACTTGACACATTGGAAAGAATTAACAAAAAAACAGAGCAAACTAGAATGCTATTTGGCCCTAAACAGAGAGTACACAGTGGCAGAATACCTGACCACTGTGACTGACCCAAACTTAAGGAAAGCTTTGACTATGTACAGACTCAGTGAGCATAGCCTTGCTATTGAGATAGGCCGCCGTAGGCAGACATGGCTCTCAAGAGAAGACAGGCTATGTGCACACTGCCCACAAAATGAGGTGGAAACTGAGCTGCACTTCCTAACCTCCTGCCCAATGTATGACCATATTAGAGAGACATATTTCCCTCAGATTACACAGATCCACAAAGAATTCGAAAACAAATCCAATTTTGATAAACTCCCATATCTACTGGGTGAAATTCCACAGTGTGCCATCACAGCAGCAAGATTTGTGACCTGTTGCCACAAGAAAAGGGCAACCAGTGAAGAACAAACACCACTGTAAATACAACCCATATTTATGTTTATTTATTTTAACTTGTGTGCTTTAACCATTTGTACATTGTTACAACACTGCATATATATAATATGACATTTGTAATGTCTTTATTGTTTTGAAACTTCTGTATGTGTAATGTTTACTGTTCATTTTTATTGTTTATTTGACTTTTGTATATTACCTACCTCACTTGCTTTGGCAATGTTAACACATGTTTCCCATGCCAATAAAGCCCCTTGAATTGAATTGAATTGAATTGAATTGAATTGAGAGAGAGAGAGAGAGAGAGAGAGAGAGAGAGAGAGAGAGAGAGAGAGAGAGAGAGAGAGAGAGAGAGAGAGAGAGAGAGAGAGAGAGAGAGAGAGAGAAGGAAAGACAGAGGGAATGAGAGACAGAGAGAGATAGACAGAATGAGAGAGAATGAGAGACAGAGAGAGACAGACAGAATGAGAGACAGAATGAGAGACAGAGACAGAGACAGAATGAGAGAGAGAGAGAGAGAGAGAGAGAGAGAGAGAGAGAGAGAGAGAGAGAGAGAGAGAGAGAGAGAGAGAGAGAGAGAGTCCCATATCTATTAGGTGAAATACCACAGTGTTCCGTCACAGCAGCAAGATATGTGACCTGTTGCCACAAGAAAAGGTCAACCAGTGAAGAACAAACATTATTGTAAATACAACCTATATTTATGTTTAGTTATTTTCCCTTTTGTACTTTAACTATTTCCACATTATATGACATTTGAAATGTCTTTATTCTTTTGGAACTTTTGTGAGTGTAATGTTTACTGTTAATTTTTATTGTTTATTTCACTTTTGTTTATTATCTATTTCACTTTTATTTATTTTTATTTCACCTTTATTTAACCAGGTAGGCTAGTTGAGAACAAGTTCTCATTTGCAACTGCGACCTGGCCAAGATAAAGCATAGCAATTCGACACATACAACAACACAGAGTTACACATGGAGTAAAACAAACATATAGTCAATAATACAGTAGAACTAAAGAAAACAAAACATACAGTCAATAATACAGTAGAACAAAAGAAAACAAAACATCTATGCAAATGAGGTAAGATAAGAGAGGAGGGAGTTACAATAAATAGGCCATGGTGGAAAGACGACCAAAGGAGTGGGACGACCAAAGAAGGAATTGGCTTTGGGGATGACCAGCGAGATATACCTGCTGGAGCGCATGCTACGAGTGGGTGCTGCTATGGTGACCAGTGAGCTGAGATAAGGTGGGGCTTTACCTAGCAGAGACTTGTAGATGACCTGTAGCCAGTGGGTTTGAAGACGAGTATGAAGCGAGGGCCAGACAACGAGAGCGTACAGGTCGCAATGGTGGGTAGTGTATGGGGCTTTGGTGACAAAACGGATGGCACTGTGATAGACTGCATCCAATTTACTGAGTAGAGTGTTGGAGGCTATTTTATAGATGACATCACCGAGGTCAAGGATCGGTAGGATGGTCAGTTTTACGAGGGTATGTTTGGCAGCATGAGTGAAGGATGCTTTGTTGCGATATAGGAAGCCAATTCTAGACTAAATTTTGCATTGGAGATGCTTAATGTGAGTCTGGAAGGAGAGTTTACAGTCTAACCAGACACCTAGGTATTTGTAGTTGTCCACGTATTCTAAGTCAGAGCCGTCCAGAGTAGTGATGCTGGACGGGCGGGCAGGTGCGGGCAGCGATCGGTTGAAGAGCATGCATTTAGTTTTACTTGCATTTAGGAGCAGTTGGAGGCCACGGAAGGAGAGTTGTATGGCATTGAAGCTCGTTTGGAGGTTAGATAGCACAGTGTCCAAAGAAGGGCCAGAAGTATACAGAATGGTGTCGTCTGCATAGAGATGTATCAGAGAATCACCAGCAGCAAGAGCAACATCATTGATGTATACAGAGAAGAGAGTCGGCCCGAGAATTGAACCCTGTGGCACCCCCATAGAGACTGCCAGAGGTCCGGACAACAGGCCCTCCGATTTGACACACTGAACTCTATCAGAGAAGTAGTTGGTGAACCAGGCGAGGCAGTCATTTGAGAAACCAAGGCTATTGAGTCTGCCGATAAGAATGTGGTGATTGACAGAGTCGAAAGCCTTGGCCAGGTCGATGAATACGGCTGCACAGTAATGTCTCTTATCGATGGCGGTTATGATGTCGTTTAGGACCTTGAGCGTGGCTGAGGTGCACCCATGACCAGCTCGGAAACCAGATTGCATAGCGGAGAAGGTATGGTGGGCTTATTTGCTTTGCTTTGCTTTTCACTTACTTTGGCAATGTAAACATATGCTTCCCATGCCACTAAAGCCCTTAAATTGAATTGAATTGAATTGCGAGAGAGCGAGAGAGAGCGAGAGAGAGCGCGAGAGAGAGCGAGAGAGAGCGAGAGAGAGCGAGAGAAAGAGCGCTCTTGGTAATATAATGAAATCAAAGTTTGAGTTAACCCCTAGTGTAAATAAGCCAGTTGTGGCAGTGTTTATTTTCTCTCCTGCCGCAGGGAGAGACAAGCTCCGATGGGACGGGACAGGTTCCCCTAGCTTCACTCTCATCTACATGACGATCACAATCAGAGGGCTCTCCTCTACCCTCCAGACCCGGATTCAAATAGTATTTGAAATATTCCCAATACTTTAGCTGTGCTTGATCGAGCTTGGCTGGCACAATGGAACCAGTGCAGTCGTCCCATACGCCCATCTCGCACTTCAGGCAGACTAAATCCAACGCTGAAAGTTTATGAATGAATTTGAATACTATTTGAACCCAGGTTCTTCTCCATCCCCCCTTTCCCCCTGAAATAAAGTGTGATGGGTTGGAAAGGGAGAGGATTAGAATTGATGAGAATAAAACATATTATGTGACCTGTGTAAACATCATGCCTTCCCCTCCTCCCTCCACCCTCCTCCCTCCACCCCTCCTCCCTCCACCCCTCCTCCCTCCTCCCTCTTCCCTCCTCCCTCCTCCCTCCACCCCTCCTCCCCTGTCCTGCCTTCCTTGGTCTGGTTAATTTGAAGCAGTCTTGAGCCTTGATTCAATTCGTATCGCAGAAGATCTGCGCTATAGCGCAATAAAAATATTGAGACAATGTTTCTGCGTTCGCGGAGACTGCATGCACAGGTAAACACTGCCTTTGCAATAACTCTATAAAGCGGGACTTCTGCAATACGGATTGAATCAAGCCTAACTTGGTCTCTTTGGTTCGGGTGCTCCGGTCTCCATCTCTGGTTTGAAGCCTCAGTGAGCTCCTTCGCCATGCCCCCTTCCTTGTTCCTCTCTGTTCATCCTCTCATCTCCCTTCCCTGGTCCTGCTAGGTGGAGGGTCTTCGGCGGGACCTCCAGCATGCAGAGGATGAGCGCGATGCAAGGCGGGAAGAGCTGATCGAAGCCCACAGGAAGCTGATGGAGGTGGCTCAGGAGAGGGACCACCAGAGGAAGGAGGTGCTGGACCTCAGGAGGCTGCTGGGGGACGAGATACGAGACAAGGAGGCCATCCACACCTCCAACCAGGAGCTCAGAGCTGCAGTGAAGAGAGCAGAGAACGACAACCACAGGTACAGTCCCTCACCGTCCCATACAGACAACAGGTACAGTCACTCACTGTCCCATACAGACAACAGGTACAGTCCCTCACCGTCCCATAAAGACAAAAGGTACAGTCACTCACTGTCCCATACAGACAACAGGTACAGTCACTCACCGTCCCATACAGACAACAGGTACAGTCACTCACTGTCCCATACAGACAACAGGTACAGTCCCTCACCGTCCCATAAAGACAACAGGTACAGTCACTCACTGCCCCATACAGACAACAGGTACAGTCACTCACTGTCCCATACAGACAACAGGTACAGTCACTCACTGTCCCATACAGACAACAGGTACAGTCACTCCCTGTCCCATACAGACAACAGGTACAGTCACTCACTGCCCCATACAGACAACAGGTACAGTCACTCACCGTCCCATAAAGACAACAGGTACAGTCACTCACTGCCCCATACAGACAACAGGTACAGTCACTCACCGTCCCATACAGACAACAGGTACAGTCACGCACTGTTCCATAAAGACAACAGGTACAGTCACGCACTGTACTATACAGACAACAGGTACAGTTACTCACTATCCCATACAGACAACAGGTACAGTCACTCACCGTCCCATACAGACAACAGGTACAGTCCCTCACCGTCCCATACAGACAACAGGTACAGTTACTCACTGTCCCATACAGACAACAGGTACAGTCACTCACCGTCCCATACAGACAACAGGTACAGTCACTCACTGTCCCATACAGACAACAGGTACAGTCACTCACCGTCCCATACAGACAACAGGTACAGTCACTCACTGTCCCATACAGACAACAGGTACAGTCCCTCACCGTCCCATACAGACAACAGGTACAGTCACTCACTGTCCCATACAGACAACAGGTACAGTCCCTCACCGTCCCATACAGACAACAGGTACAGTCACTCACTGTCCCATACAGACAACAGGTACAGTCCCTCACCGTCCCATACAGACAACAGGTAGAGTCACTCACTGTCCCATACAGACAACAGGTACAGTCACGCACTGTCCTATACAGACAACAGGTACAGTCCCTCATCGTCCCATACAGACAACAGGTACAGTCCCTCACCGTCACATACAGACAACAGGTACAGTCACTCACTGTCCCATACAGACAACAGGTACAGTCCCTCACCGTCCCATACAGACAACAGGTACAGTCACTCACTGTCCCATACAGACAACAGGTACAGTCCCTCACCGTCACATACAGACAACAGGTACGGTACCTCACTGTCCAATACAGACAACAGGTACAGTCACTCACTGTCCCATACATACAACAGGTACAGTCACTCACTGTCCCATAAAGACAACAGGTACAGTCACTCACCGTCCCATACAGACAACAGGTACAGTCACTCACTGTCCTATACAGACAACAGGTACAGTTACTCACTGTCCCATACAGACAACAGGTACAGTTACTCACTGTCCCATACAGACAACAGGTACAGTCACTCACTGTCCCATACAGACAACAGGTACAGTTACTCACTGTCCCATACAGACAACAGGTACAGTTACTCACTGTCCCATACAGACAACAAGTACAGTCACTCACTGTCCTATACAGACAACAGGTACAGTCACTCACTGTCCCATACAGACAACAGGTACAGTCACTCACTGTCCCATACAGACAACAGGTACAGTCATTCTGTTCCATACAGACAACAGGTACAGTCACTCTGTTCCATACAGACAACAGGTACAGTCACTCACTGTCCCATACAGACAACAGGTACAGTCACTCTGTTCCATACAGACAACAGGTACAGTCACTTTGTTCCATATAGACAACAGGTACTCTCTGTCCCATACAGAGAACAGGTACAGTCACTCTGTCCCATACAGACAACATATACAGTCACTCTGGTCCATACAGACAACAGGTACAGTCACTCTGTTCCATACAGACAACAGGTACAGTCACTCTGTTCCATACAGACAACAGGTACTCTCTGTCCCATACAGACAACAGGTACAGTCACTCTGTCCCATACAGACAACAGGTACAGTCACTCTGTTCCATACAGACAACAGTTACAGTCACTCTGTTTCATACAGACAACAGGTACAGTCACTCTGTTCCATACAGACAACAGGTACTCTCTGTCCCATACAGACAACAGGTACAGTCACTCTGTCCCATACAAGACAACAGGTACAGTCACTCTGGTCCGTACAGACACAGGTACAGTCACTCTGTTCCATACAGACAACAGGTACAGTCACTCTGTTCCATACAGACAACAGGTACTCTCTGTCCCATACAGACAACAGGTACAGTCACTCTGTTCCATACAGACAACAGGTACAGTCACTCTGTTCCATACAGACAACAGGTACAGTCACTCTGGTACATACAGACAACAGCTACAGTCACTCTGTTCCATACAGACAACAGGTACAGTCACTCTGTCCCATACAGACAACAGGTACAGTCACTCTGTTCCATATAGACAACAGGTACAGTCACTCACTGTCCTATACAGACAACAGGTACAGTCACTCTGTCCCATACAGACAACAGGTACAGTCACTCTGTTCCATACAGACAACAGGTACAGTCACTCACTGTCCTATACAGACAACAGGTACAGTCACTCTGTTCCATACAGACAACAGGTACAGTCACTCTGTTCCATACAAACAACAGGTACAGTCACTCTGTTCCATACAAACAACAGGTACAGTCACTCACTGTCCCATACAGACAACAGGTACAGTCACTCATCGTCCCATACAGACAACAACAGGTACAGTCACTCTGTTCCATACAGACAACAGGTACAGTCACTCTGTCCCATACAGACAACAGGTACAGTCACTCTGTTCCATACAAACAACAGGTACAGTCACTCACTGTCCCATACAGACAACAGGTAAAGTCACTCATCGTCCCATACAGACAACAACAGGTACAGTCACTCTGTTCCATACAGACAACAGGTACAGTCACTCTGTCCCATACAGACAACAGGTACAGTCACTCTGTTCCATACAGACAACAGGTACAGTCACTCTGTTCCATACAGACAACAGGTACAGTCACTCTGTTCCATACAGACAACAGGTACAGTCACTCTGTCCCATACAGACAACAGGTACTGTACAGTCCCTAACTCTAACCCCCCAACGAGGAGCTGAGAGCCTCTGTCAAGAGAACGACAACAACAGGAAGCAGTTCTTTACTGATTCATCAACAGGAAGCAGTTCTTTACTGATTCATCAACAGGAAGCAGTTCTTTACTGATTCATCAACAGGAAACAGTTCAGGACTGTCTGATCTTGTACCGGCAACAATGTGTGCAAATGTGTCCAGGGCTTTATTGGGTTTTATGAAGTAGAAATGATGTTAACGGTATGGAGTTTAAAGACAGAACTGGTTTGAAATGAGTGTTTTCTAAACCCGAGTCCGTCCGCCACCATGTGATAAAGTGAAAACCTAAGACCCACACCCGAACCTAACCCGCTAATATAGAAAATACTCTGTACAGTCAGAGATGGCATAAAGATTTTCTGACGGGCCTTTTTTAGACAGGCCTGTGTTTCTGCTTATCGTTTCCGACATTTTGGTAGGGCTATTTGTTATAAAATGATATATCTATAATTAAACATGTGCAGCTTCTCTTCTGTCATTATTGTTGCCCCCTAGAAGACTTTATTAATTAAAACCCTCACCAGAATGATGTCATAAAGGGATAGAATGAACGATCCAATCTGGTTGACATCAATAACGTTGGTTTTCCTCTTTCCTCTGTCATCTCTGCTTCTCTCACGCAGCAAAGACGTTTAGGGACCGGGGAGAAAATGCAATAACGGGGATAAAAAAGGAATGGGGTAGGGGGGGGGTGGATTTTCAGTTAAACATTTTTAAATTACATCAGTTTGCCCGGTTTTAAGGAAATTAAAAAGCTTTTAAAACAATCCAACATGTTTTTGATAATATTTCAGTAAGGCTTGGGTTCGTATTTTATGTGGTTGAAATACTATCAGCTTTTATGAGGCTAGTAAAGACAGCACCCCCACCTTTGCAGAGGTACATTCATAACATCCATTCTCTCAGGCTGCTGAAAGAAATCATATTTCTACACTCCTGTTCCCGAGTCAAAATGTACCACTTCACCAAAACATTCCCAAACATTAGACTACTGTTCTGGTCCTCTCTTCTATAACAGACTACTGTTCTGGTCCTCTCTTCTATAACATCAGACTACTGTTCTGGTCCTCTCTTCTATAACATTAGACTACTGTTCTGGTCCTCTCTTCTAGAACATTAGACTACTGTTCTGGTCCTCTCTTCTATAACATTAGACTACTGTTCTGGTCCTCTCTTCTATACCATTAGACTACTGTCCTGGTCCTCTCTTCTATAACATTAGACTACTGTTCTGGTCCTCTCTTCTATAACATCAGACTACTGTTCTGGTCCTGTCTTCTATAACAGGCTACTGTTCTGGTCCTCTCTTCTATAACATTAGACTACTGTTCTGGTCCTCTCTTCTATAACAGACTACTGTTCTGGTCCTCTCTTCTATAACATCAGACTACTGTTCTGGTCCTCTCTTCTATAACATTAGACTACTGTTCTGGTCCTCTCTTCTAGAACATTAGACTACTGTTCTGGTCCTCTCTTCTATAACAGGCTACTGTTCTGGTCCTCTCTTCTATAACATTAGACTACTGTTCTGGTCCTCTCTTCTATAACAGACTACTGTTCTGGTCCTCTCTTCTATAACATTAGACTACTGTTCTGGTCCTCTCTTCTATAACATCAGACTACTGTTCTGGTCCTCTCTTCTATAACAGGCTACTGTTCTGGTCCTCTCTTCTATAACATTAGACTACTGTTCTGGTCCTCTCTTCTATAAAAGACTACTGTTCTGGTCCTCTCTTCTATAACAGACTACTGTTCTGGTCCTCTCTTCTATAACATTAGACTACTGTTCTGGTCCTCTCTTCTATAACATTAGACTACTGTTCTGGTCCTCTCTTCTATAACATCAGACTACTGTTCTGGTCCTCTCTTCTAGAACATTAGACTACTGTTCTGGTCCTCTCTTCTATAACAGACTACTGTTCTGGTCCTCTCTTCTATAACATCAGACTACTGTTCTGGTCCTCTCTTCTATACCATTAGACTACTGTTCTGGTCCTCTCTTCTATACCATTAGACTACTGTTCTGGTCCTCTCTTCTATAACATTAGACTACTGTTCTGGTCCTCTCTTCTATAACATTAGACTACTGTTCTGGTCCTCTCTTCTATAACAGGCTGCTGTTCTGGTCCTCTCTTCTATAACATTAGACTGCTGTTCTGGTCCTCTCTTCTATAACATTAGACTACTGTTCTGGTCCTCTCTTCTATAACATTAGACTACTGTTCTGGTCCTCTCTTCTATAACAGGCTGCTGTTCTGGTCCTCTCTTCTAGAACATTAGACTACTGTTCTGGTCCTCTCTTCTATAACAGACTACTGTTCTGGTCCTCTCTTCTATAACAGACTACTGTTCTGGTCCTCTCTTCTATAACAGACTACTGTTCTGGTCCTCTCTTCTATAACATCAGACTACTGTTCTGGTCCTCTCTTCTATAACAGGCTACTGTTCTGGTCCTCTCTTCTATAACATTAGACTACTGTTCTGGTCCTCTCTTCTATAACAGACTACTGTTCTGGTCCTCTCTTCTATAACATCAGACTACTGTTCTGGTCCTCTCTTCTATAACATTAGACTACTGTTCTGGTCCTCTCTTCTAGAACATTAGACTACTGTTCTGGTCCTCTCTTCTATAACAGACTACTGTTCTGGTCCTCTCTTCTATAACATTAGACTACTGTTCTGGTCCTCTCTTCTATAACATCAGACTACTGTTCTGGTCCTCTCTTCTATAACATTAGACTACTGTTCTGGTCCTCTCTTCTATAACATCAGACTACTGTTCTGGTTTCTCTTCTATAACATTAGACTACTGTTCTGGTCCTCTCTTCTAGAACATTAGACTACTGTTCTGGTTTCTCTTCTATAACATTAGACTACTGTTCTGGTCCTCTCTTCTAGAACATTAGACTACTGTTCTGGTCCTCTCTTCTATAACATTAGACTACTGTTCTGGTCCTCTCTTCTATAA
Organism: Salvelinus alpinus; assembly: GCF_045679555.1. Lineage (NCBI taxonomy): Eukaryota > Metazoa > Chordata > Actinopteri > Salmoniformes > Salmonidae > Salvelinus > Salvelinus alpinus. Next base: position 5,386,660 of record NC_092100.1, on the reverse strand, counting down.
CATCAGACTACTGTTCTGGTTTCTCTTCTATAACATTAGACTACTGTTCTGGTCCTCTCTTCTAGAACATTAGACTACTGTTCTGGTTTCTCTTCTATAACATTAGACTACTGTTCTGGTCCTCTCTTCTATAACATTAGACTACTGTTCTGGTCCTCTCTTCTATACCATTAGACTACTGTCCTGGTCCTCTCTTCTATAACATTAGACTACTGTTCTGGTCCTCTCTTCTATAACATCAGACTACTGTTCTGGTCCTGTCTTCTATAACAGGCTACTGTTCTGGTCCTCTCTTCTATAACATTAGACTACTGTTCTGGTCCTCTCTTCTATAACAGACTACTGTTCTGGTCCTCTCTTCTATAACATCAGACTACTGTTCTGGTCCTCTCTTCTAGAACATTAGACTACTGTTCTGGTCCTCTCTTCTATAACAGGCTACTGTTCTGGTCCTCTCTTCTATAACATTAGACTACTGTTCTGGTCCTCTCTTCTATAACAGACTACTGTTCTGGTCCTCTCTTCTATAACATTAGACTACTGTTCTGGTCCTCTCTTCTATAACATCAGACTACTGTTCTGGTCCTCTCTTCTATAACAGGCTACTGTTCTGGTCCTCTCTTCTATAACATTAGACTACTGTTCTGGTCCTCTCTTCTATAACAGACTACTGTTCTGGTCCTCTCTTCTATAACAGACTACTGTTCTGGTCCTCTCTTCTATAACATTAGACTACTGTTCTGGTCCTCTCTTCTATAACATTAGACTACTGTTCTGGTCCTCTCTTCTATAACATCAGACTACTGTTCTGGTCCTCTCTTCTAGAACATTAGACTACTGTTCTGGTCCTCTCTTCTATAACAGACTACTGTTCTGGTCCTCTCTTCTATAACATCAGACTACTGTTCTGGTCCTCTCTTCTATACCATTAGACTACTGTTCTGGTCCTCTCTTCTATACCATTAGACTACTGTTCTGGTCCTCTCTTCTATAACATTAGACTACTGTTCTGGTCCTCTCTTCTATAACATTAGACTACTGTTCTGGTCCTCTCTTCTATAACAGGCTGCTGTTCTGGTCCTCTCTTCTATAACATTAGACTGCTGTTCTGGTCCTCTCTTCTATAACATTAGACTACTGTTCTGGTCCTCTCTTCTATAACATTAGACTACTGTTCTGGTCCTCTCTTCTATAACAGGCTGCTGTTCTGGTCCTCTCTTCTAGAACATTAGACTACTGTTCTGGTCCTCTCTTCTATAACAGACTACTGTTCTGGTCCTCTCTTCTATAACAGACTACTGTTCTGGTCCTCTCTTCTATAACAGACTACTGTTCTGGTCCTCTCTTCTATAACATCAGACTACTGTTCTGGTCCTCTCTTCTATAACAGGCTACTGTTCTGGTCCTCTCTTCTATAACATTAGACTACTGTTCTGGTCCTCTCTTCTATAACAGACTACTGTTCTGGTCCTCTCTTCTATAACATCAGACTACTGTTCTGGTCCTCTCTTCTATAACATTAGACTACTGTTCTGGTCCTCTCTTCTAGAACATTAGACTACTGTTCTGGTCCTCTCTTCTATAACAGACTACTGTTCTGGTCCTCTCTTCTATAACATTAGACTACTGTTCTGGTCCTCTCTTCTATAACATCAGACTACTGTTCTGGTCCTCTCTTCTATAACATTAGACTACTGTTCTGGTCCTCTCTTCTATAACATCAGACTACTGTTCTGGTTTCTCTTCTATAACATTAGACTACTGTTCTGGTCCTCTCTTCTAGAACATTAGACTACTGTTCTGGTTTCTCTTCTATAACATTAGACTACTGTTCTGGTCCTCTCTTCTAGAACATTAGACTACTGTTCTGGTCCTCTCTTCTATAACAGACTACTGTTCTGGTCCTCTCTTCTATAACATTAGACTACTGTTCTGGTCCTCTCTTCTATAACATCTGACTACTGTTCTGGTCCTGTCTTCTATACCATTAGACTACTGTTCTGGTCCTCTCTTCTATACCATTAGACTACTGTTCTGGTCCTCTCTTCTATAACATTAGACTACTGTTCTGGTCCTCTCTTCTAGAACATTAGACTACTGTTCTGGTCCTCTCTTCTATAACATTAGACTACTGTTCTGGTCCTCTCTTCTATAACATTAGACTACTGTTCTGGTCCTCTCTTCTATAACAGACTACTGTTCTGGTCCTCTCTTCTATAACAGACTACTGTTCTGGTCCTCTCTTCTATAACATCAGACTACTGTTCTGGTCCTCTCTTCTATAACATTAGACTACTGTTCTGGTCCTCTCTTCTATAACATTAGACTACTGTTCTGGTCCTCTCTTCTATACCATTAGACTACTGTTCTGGTCCTCTCTTCTATAACATTAGACTACTGTTCTGGTCCTCTCTTCTATAACATTAGACTACTGTTCTGGTCCTCTCTTCTATAACATTAGACTACTGTTCTGGTCCTCTCTTCTATAACATTAGACTACTGTTCTGGTCCTCTCTTCTATAACATTAGACTTCTGTTCTATACAGTTAGACCAGAGACAGTTAGGCCCTAAAGTTGAGGCTTAGTCTACACACTAACGTCAGATACAAAAAGATGAATGTAAAACCTCAATGTGGCCCATAAATATCAATTGCACAAGAATTATACATTTCTGAATTTTTTAAGCATTGTTTTGTCTTTATTCAACCCGCCCGCCACACCCCAGCCCTTCATCCACATCCTTAACCCCCCAGCCCTTCATCCACATCCTAAACCCCCCTTCCCTTCATCCACATCCTAAACCCCCCAGCCCTTCATCCACATCCTAAACCCCCCCAGCCCTTCATCCACATCCTAAACCCCCCTCCCCTTCATCCACATCCTAAACCCCCCTGCCCTTCATCCACATACTAACCCCCCGGCCCTTCATCCACATCCTAAACCCCCCTTCCCTTCATCCACATCCTAAACCCCCCAGCACTTCATCCACATCCTAAACCCCCCTTCATCCACATCCTAAACCCACCAGCCCTTCATCCACATCCTAAACGCCCCAGCCCTTCATCCACATCCTAAACCCCCAGCCCTTCATCCACATCCTAAACCCCCCCAGCCCTTCATCCACATCCTAAACCCCCCCAGCCCTTCATCCACATCCTAAACCCCCCAGCCCTTCATCCACATCCTAAACCCCCCCTTCATCCACATCCTAAACCCCCCAGCCCTTCATCCACATCCTAAACCCCCCAGCCCTTCATCCACATCCTAAACCCACCGCCCTTCATCCACATCCTAAACCCACCGCCCTTCATCCACATCCTAAACCCCCCAGCCCTTCATCCACATCCTAAACCCCCCCCTTCATCCACATCCTAAACCCCCGGCCCTTCATCCACATCCTAAACCCACCGCCCTTCATCCACATCCTAAACCCCCAGCCCTTCATCCACATCCTAAACCCCCAGCCCTTCATCCACATCCTAAACCCCCCTTCATCCACATCCTAAACCCACCCCCCTTCATCCACATCCTAAACCCACCCCCCTTCATCCACATCCTTAGCCCCCCCAGCCCTTCATCCACATCCTAAACCCCCAGCCCTTCATCCACATCCTAAACCCCCCACCCTTCATCCACATCCTAAACCCACCTGCCCTTCATCCACATCCTAAACCCCCAGCCCTTCATCCACATCCTAAACCCACCAGCCCTTCATCCACATCCTAAACCCCCCACCCTTCATCCACATCCTAAACCCATCAGTCCTTCATCCACATCCTAAACCCCCCCACCCTTCATCCACATCCTAAACCCACCAGCCCTTCATACACATCCTAAACCCCCCAGCCCTTCATACACATCCTAAACCCACCAGCCCTTCATACACATCCTAAAACCCCGGCCCTTCATCCACATCCTAAACCCCCCCCCACCCTTCATCCACATCCTAAACCCACCAGCCCTTCATACACATCCTAAACCCCCCAGCACTTCATACACATCCTAAACCCACCAGCCCTTCATCCACATCCTAAACCCACCAGCACTTCATCCACATCCTAAACCCCCCCAGCCCTTCATCCACATCCTAAACCCACCAGCCCTTCATCCACATCCTAAACCCCCTGCCTTTCATCCACATCCTAAACCCCCCCGCCCTTCATCCACATCCTAAACCCCCCAGCCCTTCATACACATCCTAAACCCGCCAGCCCTTCATCCACATCCTAAACCCCCAGCCCTTCATCCACATCCTAAACCCCCCAGCCCTTCATCCACATCCTAAACCCACCTGCCCTTCATCCACATCCTAAACCCACCAGCCCTTCATCCACATCCTAAACCCACCAGCCCTTCATCCACATCCTAAACCCCCCGGCCCTTCATCCATATCCTAAACCCCCCAGCCCTTCATCCACATCCTAAACCCACCTGCCCTTCATCCACATCCTAAACCCCCCAGCCCTTCATCCACATCCTAAACCCCCCACCCTTCATCCACATCCTAAACCCATCAGTCCTTCATCCACATCCTAAACTCCCCCTGCCCTTCATCCACATCCTAAACCCCCGGCCCTTCATCCACATCCTAAACCCACCTGCCCTTCATCCACATCCTAAACCCCCCTTCATCCACATCCTAAACCCACCCCCCTTCATCCACATCCTAAACCCCCTTCATCCACATCCTAACCCCCCGCCCTTCATCCACATCCTAAACCCCCAGCCCTTCATCCACATCCTAAACCCCCACCCCCCTTCATCCACATTCTAAACCCCCCAGCCCTTCATCCACATCCTAAACCCCCAGCCCTTCATCCACATCCTAAACCCGCCTTCATCCACATCCTAAACCCACCCCCCTTCATCCACATCCTAAACCCCCTTCATCCACATCCTAACCCCCCGCCCTTCATCCACATCCTAAACCCCCTGCCCTTCATCCACATCCTAAACCCACCAGCCCTTCATCCACATCCTAAACCCCCCCAGCCCTTCATCCACATCCTAAACCCCCTTCATCCAAAGCCTAAACCCCCAGCCCTTCATCCACATCCTAAACCCACCCCCCTTCATCCACATCCTAAACCCCCTTCATCCACATCCTAACCCACCAGCCCTTCATCCACATCCTAAACCCCCTGCCCTTCATCCACATCCTAAACCCCCTTCATCCACAGCCTAAACCCCCAGCCCTTCATCCACATCCTAAACCCACCGCCCTTCATCCACATCCTAAACCCCCCAGCCCTTCATCCACATCCTAAACCCCCCCCCCAGCCCTTCATCCACATCCTAAACCCGCCAGCCCTTCATCCACATCCTAAACCCACCGCCCTTCATCCACATCCTAAACCCCCCCAGCCCTTCATCCACAACCTAAACCCCCCACCCTTCATCCACATCCTAAACCCGCCTGCCCTTCATCCACATCCTAAACCCCCCAGGCCCTTCATCCACATCCTAAACCCCCCTTCATCCACATCCTAAACCCCCCAGCCCTTCATCCACATCCTAAACCCCCAGCCCTTCATCCACATCCTAAACCCCCCCCCCCAGCCCTTCATCCACATCCTAAACCCCCAGCCCTTCATCCACATCCTAAACCCCCAGCCCTTCATCCACATCCTAAACCCCCCCGCCCTTCATCCACATCCTAAACCCCCCAGCCCTTCATCCACATCCTAAACCCCCCCCGCCATTCATACACATCCTTAATCCCCCCCGCCCTTCATCCACATCCTAAACCCCCAGCCCTTCATCCACATCCTACACCCCCCAGCCCTTCATCCACATCCTAAACCCCCCTTCATCCACATCCTAAACCCCCCCCGCCATTCATACACATCCTTAACCCCCCCCCCGCCCTTCATCCACATCCTAAACCCCCAGCCCTTCATCCACATCCTAAACCCCCCGCCCTTCATCCACATCCTAAACCCCCCGGCCCTTCATCCACATCCTAAACCCACCCCCCTTCATCCACATCCTAAACCCCCCAGCCCTTCATCCACATCCTAAACCCACCGCCCTTCATCCACATCCTAAACCCCCCTTCATCCACATCCTAAACCCACCGCCCTTCATCCACATCCTAAACCCCCCTTCATCCACATCCTAAACCCACCGCCCTTCATCCACATCCTAAACCCACGAGCCCTTCATACACATCCTAAACCCCCAGCCCTTCATCCACATCCTAAACCCACCACTCCCGCGGTTATAACAACGAGGATTGTGGGTTATGACTCAACGCATCACTATTTGAAATGTGACCACACGTTTCTTCAATATTATGACAGTACTTTACCTCCATGTATCTGCTTCCATCTCCGTCAGCCTTTGGCGTAGCATTAAGGACAAAGAGCAGAAAGTGTATTTTTGTAATAGTTTTGACGGTAATCTACCTCTATAACCCTGTCTCTGCCTCCATATCTCCCATCAGTCTGCGGCGTAGCCTGGAGGACAAGGAGCAGAAAGTGGTGGTCCTGGAGGTGTGTAAGACCTCCCTGCAGCAGGAAGTATCCAAGCTGAGGAGCACCATGAGGGAGCTGGAGAAGTCCCGACTGCAGGCACGCAGAGAGCTGCAGGAGCTACGCAGACAGGTGGGGCTTCATCTTCTTCTTCTTCTTCTTCTTCTGCCTCAGCCTCTAATCAGTCTCTATCTCTACCTGTTCAGGTGAAAATCCTAGAGAGGGAGGCTACCCAACAGAGGGAGGAGATGGGAGAACTGCAGGCCAGGGTGTGTCAGGAGGAGGTGAAGGAAGAGGAGGCGAGGAGGGAGTCCTTCGGTCTTAAACAGAGAGTCCTGGAGAGCGAGGCGGGCAGGGAGGCGGCCATCACGGAGGTACGTTACCATAGGAGGCCCACAGGGCTGGGGGAGGAGGACAGGAAGGAGGACAGGAAGGAGGTACGTTACCATAGGAGGCCCACAGGGCTGGGGAGGAGGAGAGGAAGGAGGTACGTTACCATAGGAGGCCCACAGGGCTGGGGGAGGAGGACAGGAAGGAGGTACGTTACCATAGGAGGCCCACAGGGCTGGGGAGGAGGACAGGAAGGAGGTACGTTACCATAGGAGGCCCACAGGGCTTGGGAGGAGGACAGGAAGGAGGTACGTTACCATAGGAGGCCCACAGGGCTGAGGGGAGGAGGACAGGAAGGAGGTACGTTACCATAGGAGGCCCACAGGGCTGGGGAGGAGGACAGGAAGGAGGTACGTTACCATAGGAGGCCCACAGGGCTGGGGGAGGAGGACAGGAAGGAGGTACGTTACCATAGGAGGCCCACAGGGCTGGGGGAGGAGGACAGGAAGGAGGTACGTTACCATAGGAGGCCCACAGGGCTGGAGGAGGAGGACAAGAAGGAGGTACGTTACCATAGGAGGCCCACAGGGCTGGGGAGGAGGACATCAAGGAGGCACGTTACCATAGGAGGCCCACAGGGCTGGAGGAGGAGGACAAGAAGGAGGTACGTTACCATAGGAGGCCCACAGGGCTGGGGGAGGAGGACAGGAAGGAGGTACGTTACCATAGGAGGCCCACAGGGCTGGAGGAGGAGGACAAGAAGGAGGTACGTTACCATAGGAGGCCCACAGGGCTGGGGAGGAGGACATCAAGGAGGCACATTACCATAGGAGGCCCACAGGGCTGGGGGAGGAGGACAGGAAGGAGGTACGTTACCATAGGAGGCCCACAGGGCTGGAGGAGGAGGACAGGAAGGAGGTACGTTACCATAGGAGGCCCACAGGGCTGGGGAGGAGGACAGGAAGGAGGTACGTTACCATAGGAGGCCCACAGGGCTGGGGAGGAGGACAGGAAGGAGGTACGTTACCATAGGAGGCCCACAGGGCTGGGGGGGAGGACAGGAAGGAGGTACGTTACCATAGGAGGCCCACAGGGCTGGGGGAGGAGGACAGGAAGGAGGTACGTTACCATAGGAGGCCCACAGGGCTGAGGGAGGAGGACATCAAGGAGGTACGTTACCATAGGAGGCCCACAGGGCTGGGGAGGAGGACATCAAGGAGGCACATTACCATAGGAGGCCCACAGGGCTGGGGGAGGAGGACAGGAAGGAGGTACGTTACCATAGGAGGCCCACAGGGCTGGAGGAGGAGGACAAGAAGGAGGTACGTTACCATAGGAGGCCCACAGGGCTGGAGGAGGAGGACAAGAAGGAGGTACGTTACCATAGGAGGCCCACAGGGCTGGGGAGGAGGACATCAAGGAGGCACATTACCATAGGAGGCCCACAGGGCTGGGGGAGGAGGACAGGAAGGAGGTACGTTACCATAGGAGGCCCACAGGGCTGGAGGAGGAGGACAGGAAGGAGGTACGTTACCATAGGAGGCCCACAGGGCTGGGGAGGAGGACAGGAAGGAGGTACGTTACCATAGGAGGCCCACAGGGCTGGGGAGGAGGACATTAAGGAGGTACGTTACCATAGGAGGCCCACAGGGCTGGGGGAGGAGGACAGGAAGGAGGTACGTTACCATAGGAGGCCCACAGGGCTGGGGGAGGAGGACAGGAAGGAGGTACGTTACCATAGGAGGCCCACAGGGCTGGGGAGGAGGACAGGAAGGAGGTACGTTACCATAGGAGGCCCACAGGGCTGGGGGAGGAGGACAGGAAAGAGGTACGTTACCATAGGAGGCCCACAGGGCTGGGGAGGAGGACAGGAAGGAGGTACGTTACCATAGGAGGCCCACAGGGCTGGGGGAAGATGACAGGAAGGAGGTACGTTACCATAGGAGGCCCACAGGGCTGGGGAGGAGGACAGGAAGGAGGTACGTTACCATAGGAGGCCCACAGGGCTGGGGGAGGAGGACAGGAAGGAGGTACGTTACCATAGGAGGCCCACAGGGCTGGGGAGGAGGACAGGAAGGAGGTAACGTTACCATAGGAGGCCCACAGGGCTGGGGGAGGAGGACAGGAAGGAGGTACGTTACCATAGGAGGCCCACAGGGCTGAGGGGAGGAGGACAGGAAGGAGGTACGTTACCATAGGAGGCCCACAGGGCTGGGGAGGAGGACAGGAAGGAGGTACGTTACCATAGGAGGCCCACAGGGCTGGGGAGGAGGACAGGAAGGAGGTATGTTACCATAGGAGGCCCACAGGGCTGGGGAGGAGGACAGGAAGGAGGTACGTTACCATAGGAGGCCCACAGGGCTGAGGGGAGGAGGACAGGAAGGAGGACAGGAAGGAGGTACGTTACCATAGGAGGCCCACAGGGCTGGGGAGGAGAACAGGAAGGAGGTACGTTACCATAGGAGGCCCACAGGGCTGGAGGAGGAGGACAGGAAGGAGGCACGTTACCATAGGAGGCCCACAGGGCTGAGGGGAGGAGGACAGGAAGGAGGTACGTTACCATAGGAGGCCCACAGGGCTGAGGGGAGGAGGACAGGAAGGAGGTACATTACCATAGGGGGCCCACAGGGCTGAGGGGAGGACGACAGGAAGGAGGTATGTTACCATAGGGGGCCCACAGGGCTGGGGAGGAGGACAGGAAGGAGGTACGTTACCATAGGGGGCCCACAGGGCTGAGGGGAGGAGGACAGGAAGGAGGCACGTTACCATAGGAGGCCCACAGGGCTGGGGAGGAGGACAGGAAGGAGGTACGTTACCATAGGAGGCCCACAGGGCTGGGGAGGAGGACAGGAAGGAGGTACGTTACCATAGGAGGCCCACAGGGCTGGGGGGAGGAGGACAGGAAGGAGGCACGTTACCATAGGAGGCCCACAGGGCTGGGGGGAGGAGGACAGGAAGGAGGACAGGAAGGAGGTACGTTACCATAGGAGGCCCACAGGGCTGGGGAGGAGGACAGGAAGGAGGTACGTTACCATAGGATGCCCACAGGGGTGGAGGAGGAGGACAAGGAGGTATGTTACCATAGGAGGCCCACAGGGCTGGGGGAGGAGTACAGGAAGGAGGTACGTTACCATAGGAGGCCCACAGGGCTGGGGGGAGGAGGACAGGAAGGAGGTACGTTACCAAAGGAGGCCCACAGGGCTGGGGGAAGGAGGACAGGAAGGTGGGCAGGAAGGAGGTACAGTGGGGAGAACAAGTATTTGATACACTGCTGATTTTGCAGGTTTTCCTACTTACAAAGCATGTAGAGGTCTGTAATTTTTATCATAGGTACACTTCAACTGTGAGAGACGGAATCTAAAACAAAAATCCAGAAAATCACATTGTATGATTTTTAAATAATTAATTTGCATTTTATTGCATGACATAAGTATTTGATACATCAGAAAAGCAGAACTTAATATTTGGTACAGAAACCTTTGTTTGCAATTACAGAGATCATATGTTTCCCGTAGTTCTTGACCAGGTTTGCACACACTGCAGCAGTGATTTTGGCCCACTCCTCCATACAGACCTTCTCCAGATCCTTCAGGTTTCGGGGCTGTCGCTGGGCAATATGGACTTTTAGCTCCCTCCAAAGATTTTCTATTGGGTTCAGGTCTGGAGACTGGCTAGGCCACTCCAGGACCTTGAGATGCTTCTTACGAAGCCAATCCTTAGTTGCTCTGGCTGTGTGTTTCAGGTCGTTGACATGCTGGAAGACCCAGCCACGACCCATCTTCAATGCTCTTACTGAGGGAAAGTGGTTGTTGGCCAAGATCTCGCGATACATGGCCCCATCCATCCTCCCCTCAATACGGTGCAGTAGTCCTGTCCCCGTTGCAGAAAAGCATCCCCAAAGAATGATGTTTCCACCTCCATGCTTCACGGTTGGGATGGTGTTCTTGGGGTTGTACTCATCCTTCTTCTTCCTCCAAACACGGCGAGTGGAGTTTAGACCAAAAAGCTCTATTTTTGTCTCATCAGACCACATGACCTTCTTCCATTCCTCCTCTGGATCATCCAGATGGTCATTGACAAACTTCAGACGGGCCTGGACATGCGCTGGCTTGAGCAGGGGGACCATGCGTGCTCTGCAGGATTTTAATCCATGACGGCGTAGTGTGTTACTAATGGTTTTCTTTGAGACTGTGGTCCCAGCTCTCTTCAGGTCATTGACCAGGTCCTGCCGTGTAGTTCTGGGCTGATCCCTCACCTTCCTCATGATCATTGATGCCCCACGAGGTGAGATCTTGCATGGAGCCCCAGACCAAGGGTGATTGACCGTCATCTTGAACTTCTTCCATTTTCTAATATCTGCGCCAACAGTTATTGCCTTCTCACCAAGCTGCTTGCCTATTGTCCTGTAGCCCATCCCAGCCTTGTGCAGGTCTACAATTTTATCCCTGATGTCCTTACACAGCTCTCTGGTCTTGGCCATTGTGGAGAGGTTGGAGTCTGTTTGATTGAGTGTGTGGACAGGTGTCTTTTATACAGGTAACGAGTTCAAACAGGTGCAGTTAATACAGGTAATGAGTGGAGAACAGGAGGACTTCTTAAAGAAAAACTAACAGGTCTGTGAGAGCTGGAATTCTTACTGGTTGGTAGGTTTTCAAATACTTATGTCATGCAATAAAATGCAAATTAATTACTTAAAAATCATACACTGTGATTTTCTGGATTTTTGTTTTAGATTCCGTCTCTCACAGTTGAAGTGTACCTATGATAAAAATTACAGACCTGTACATGCTTTGTAAGTAGGAAAACCTGCAAAATCGGCAGTGTATCAAATACTTGTTCTCCCCACTGTAAATGTGATAATTCTGTTTTCTATTTGTAATAAATTTGCCAAAATTAAATTTAAAAAAAAAAAGGGTTTTCTTTGTCATTATGGGGTATTGTGTGTAGATTCATGCGGGGGGAAAAACTGTTTAATCCATTTTAGAATAAGGCTGTAACTTAATTAACAAAATGTGGAAAAAGTCAAGGGGTCTGAATACTTTCCGAATGTACTGTATGTAACTTACAGGAAGTAGTCCGCTGTACAGCCTCGATAACAACATGCTACAGCAAACATACTGTCTAGCCACAACTAGCTGCAGAATACCTGCAGTGCCTGCAGTGCTTACAGTATGAGGAGGAAGGGCCGAGGATGTTCTACTGTCACTCTCCAATGAATAACCTTTTGTCAGCCTGGCTGGGGTTTAACATACTGTAGGTGTACAGCCTTCACAAGGTATTCACACCCTTTTACTTTTTCCACATTTTGTTGTGCTACAAAGTGGAATTCAAATGGATTTCCTGTTCACTCTTTATTAATAATCTACACAAACTACTCCGCAATGTCAAAGTGGAAGTAAAATTATAACATAAAAAAAGTGACCTCGGAAAGTATTCCCTTGACTTTTTCCACATTTTGTTACATTACAGCCTCATAACAATTCCTCAGCAATTCCTCTACACACAATACCCCATAATGACATCACAAGACCCCATAATGACATCACAAGACCCCATAATGACATCACAATACCCTATAATGACATCACAAGACCCCATAATGACAAAGCAAAAACAGGGTTTTAGAATGTAATGCAAATGTATCAGTATTCAGAAACTTTCCACATTTTGTGGGGGGGGAAAGTATTCAGACATTTTTGTATGTGACTCGAAATTGAGCTCAGGTGCATCCTATTTCCATTGATCATCCTTGAGATGTTTCTATAACTTGATTGGAGTCCACCTGTGGTAAATTCAGTTGATTGGACATGATTTGGAAAGGCACACACCTGTCTATATAAGGTCCCACAGTTGACAGTGCATGTCAGAGCAAAAACCAAGCCATGAGATCGAAGGAATTGTCTGTAGAGCTCAGAGACAGGATTGTGTCGAGGAACAGATCTGGGGAAGGGTACCAAAAAATATCTGCAGCATTGAAGGTCCCCAATAACATAGTGGCCTCGATCATTCTTAAATGGAAGAAGTTTAGAACCACCAAGACTCTTCCTAGAGCTGGCCGCCCGGCCAAACTGAGCAATCGGGGTTGAAGGGCCTTAGTCAGGGAGGTGACCAAGAACCTGATGGTCACTCTGACAGAGCTCTAGAGTTCTTCTGTGGAGATGGGAGAACCTTCCAGAAGGACAACCATCTCTGCAACACTCTGCCAATCATGCCTTTATGGTAGAGTGGCCAGATGGAAGCCACTCCTCAGTAAAAGGCACATGACAGCCTGCTTGGAGTTTGCCAAAGACACCTAAAGACTCTCAGACCATGAGAAACAAAATTCTCTGGTCTGATGAAATCAAGATTGAACGCTTTGGCCTGAATGCCATGCGTCACGTCTGGAGGAAACCTGGCACCATCCCTACGGTGAAGCATGGTGGTGGCAGCATCATGCTGTGGGGATGTTTTTCAGCAGCAGGGACTGGGAGACTAGTCAGGATCGAGGCAAAGATGAACGGAGCAAAGTACAGAGAGATCCTTGATGAAAACCTGCTCCAGGGCTCTCACGACCTCAGACTGGGGTGGCGGTTCACTTTCCAACAGGACAACGACCCTAAGCACACAGCCAAGACAACGCAGGAGTGGCTTCGGGACAAGTCTCTGAATGAGAGGCCAGAGGCCGAGCTTGAACCCGATCGAACATCTTTGGAAAGACCTGAAATAGCTCAGCTCTACACTTCCCATCCAACCTGACAGAGCTTGAGAGGATTTGCAGAGAAGAATGGGAGAAACTCCCCAAATACAGGTGTGCCAAGCTTGTAGCGTCATACCCAAGAAGACTCGATGCTGTAATCACTGCCAAAGGTGCTTCAACAATCAATCAATCAAATGTATTTATGAAGCCCTTTTTACGTCAGCTGATGTCACAAAGTGCTGTACAGAAACCCAGCCTAAAACCCCAAACAGCAAGCAATGCAGGTGTAGAAGCACGGTGGCTAGGAAAAACTCCCTAGAAAGGCAGGAACCTAGGAAGAAACCTAGAGAGGAACCAGGCTCTGAGGGGTGGCCGGTCCTCTTTTGGCTGTGCCGGGTTGAGAGTAAAGGGTCTGAAGACTTATGTAAATGTAATATTTCAGTTTAAAAATATATATAAATTAGCATAAACAAAATAAAAACAATTTTTGCTTTGTCATTATGGGGTATTGTGTATATTTGATTTATTTCTTTTATTTTAACCTTTATTTAACCAGGTAGGCCAGTTGAGAACAAGTTCTCATTTACAACTGCGACCTGGCCAAGATAAAGCATAGCAGTGTGACAAAAACAACAACACAGAGTTACACATAAACAAACGTACAGTCAATAACAATAAAAGAAAAGAAAAAAAGAAAGATCTATATACAGTGTAAATAAATGTAGAAGAGTAGGGAGGAGGGCAATAAATAAGCCATAGAGGTGAAAATAATTACAATTGAGCATTAATACTGGAGTGATAGATGTGCAGATGATGATGTGCAAGTAGAGATACTGGGGTGCAAAAGAGCAAGAGGATAAGTAACAATATGGGGATGAGGTAGTTGGGTGGGCTGTTTACAGATGGGCTGTGTACAGGTACAGTGATCGGTAAGCTGCTCTGACGGCTGATGCTTAAAATTAGAGAGGGAGATATAAGACTCCAGCTTCAGAGATTTTTTCAATTCGTTCCAGTCATTGGCAGCAGAGAACAGGAAGGAAAGGTGTCCAAAGGAAGTGTTGGCTTTGGGGATGACCAGGGAAATATACCTGCTGGAGCGCGTGCTACGGGTGGGTGTTGCTATGGTGACCAGTGAGCTGAGATAAGGCGGAGCTTTACCTAGCAAAGACTTATAGATGACCTGGAGCTAGTGGGTTTGGTGACGGATATGTAGTGAGGGCCAGCCGACTAGAGCATACAGGTCGCAGTGGTGGGTAGTATATGGGGCTTTGGTGATAAAATGGATGGCACTGTGATAGACTACATCCAGTTTGCTGAGTAGATTGTTGGAGGCTATTTTGTAAATGACATCGCTGAAGTCAAGAATCGGTAGGATAGTCAGTTTTACGAGGGTATGTTTGGCGGCATGAGTGAAGGAGGCTTTGTTGCGAAATAGGAAGCCGATTCTAGATTTAATTTTGGATTGGAGATGCTTAATGTGAGTCTGGCAGGAGAGTTTACAGTCTAACCAGACACCTAGGTATTTGTAGTTGTCAATCGGTTGAAAAGCATGCATTTAGTTTTACTAGCGTTTAAGAGCAGTTGGAGGCCACGGAAGGAGAGTTGTATGGCATTGAAGCTCGTCGGGAGGTTAGTTAGCACAGTGTATAAAGAAGGGCCAGAAGTATACAGAATGGTGTCGTCTGCGTAGAGGTGGATCAGAGAATCAACAGCAGCAAGAGCGACATCATTGATGTATATAGAGAAAAGAGTCGCCCCGAGAATTGAACCCTGTGGCACCCCCATAGAGACTGCCAGAGGTCCGGACAACAGGCCCTCCGATTTGACACACTGAACTCTGTCTGAGAAGTAGTTGGTGAACCAGGCGAGGCAGTCATTTGAGAAACCAAGGCTGTTGAGTCTGCCAATAAGAATGTGGTGATTGTTATAGAATGCGGTGATTGGTATAGATTGTTTTCCTCATCATAACAAAATTAGGAAAAAGTCAAGGTTCCAAATTCACTGTATAAAAAATAAAATGCTAATATATCTTTATTAGATAAGTATTCAACCCCCTAAGTCAATACATGTTAGAATCACCTTTGACAGCAACAGTAAGTCTCTAAGAGCTTTCCACACCTGGATTGATACTCATTTGCCCATTATTCTTTTCTAAATTCTAAAAGCTCTGTCAAATTGGTTGTTGATCATTGCTAGACAACCATTTTCAAGTCTTGCCATAGAATTTCAAGCAGATTTAAGTCAAAACTGTAACTCTGCCACACAGGAACATTCACCGTCTTCTTGGTAAGCAAACCCAGTGTTGACTTGTGTTTTAGGTTATTGTCCTGCTGAAAGATAAATTCATCTCCCGGTGTCTGGTGGGAAGCTGAACCAGGTTTTCCTCTAGGATGTTGCCTGTACTTATCTCTATTCTGTTTCTTTTTTATCCTGAAAAACTCCCCAGTCCTTAACGATTATAGCCATACCCATAACATGATGCAGCCACCACCATGCTTGAAAATATGAAGAGTGGTACTCAGTAATGTGTTGTATTGGATTTGCCCCAAATAAAATATTTTTTTCATTCAGGAAAAACAGTTAATGCCTTGCCACATTTTTTACTTTTTTCAGCTTTTCATTTGTAGTTATAAAAAGTATTTCAAGTGCATTTAGACAATGTCTAAAAATCCTTCCCATAATGCCCCTCTCTTCTCTCTATTTCCTGTATCCCTCCATCAGGCCTCCGGGCTGCAGCGTCGTATTTTGGAGCTGGAGGACGCGGCGTGTCAGATGAGGGAAGTGCTAGCGGAGAGAGAGGCGGGGCTTCAACAGAGTCTCCTCCTCCACTGCGAAGAGACCTCAAAATTAGTGGTGGCGCTAGAGGAGCAGTCTACTCAGGTAAAGATACGTATTACTAAGACGGCGAGTTAGCATTTCCCATAGGAATACATGTCACACTTAGCCATCATGCTAACTATAGCGGCGCGCAGTTGTATACTAGATAGCTACGATACACAGATGAAGAGCAACAGCATTAGCCATTAGCCATTAGCATTAGCCAAGTATCTGCACATGTGCAGAGGGGTTTCCCCCACTCTAAACACGTCATATTCCTCACAACGATGGTATCCATGAACTATCCATCATTGGGTTTATTGAAAACAAGTGTCTGTTTTGTTACGTTCAATGAAATATGACTTACCCTATCGACACGTTTGGCTAGTTCTCTGGTCTATACTAGTTCTCTGGTCTCGCCCATCAACCCACAGCAACTGGTCTCTAACAACCACAATGCAACACTTTGTTGTGTGACCTCCAATGCTAACCACAGAGCCCCCGTGGTTCCCAACCCTTCCCCAGGTAAGGGAGCTCACCCTGCGTGTTAGCCTGGCAGATGGCCGTGTTCAAGGGCTGGAGGAGCAGCTAGGACACGGGGAAGCCCAACGCAGGGAGCTGGAGCACAGGCTGGTCGGGCTGACCTCTGCCCTGAGACGAACCCTCGGGATTGGCCGCAACGGACGCTCACAGACCCCTGGGTCCAGAGGACGCAGCCTCTCCCCCTGGAGAAGTCGCTCACCTGTGAAGGGTATGATGGTCATGATGGTCTTTGTAATGACTGCTAATGACAGTGATTCTGGTGTTACGCTAACATAACATAAAATAATAATGTAAATAAAATAAAAAAATCAGTGTCTCAGTGGTGTGCATCTCTAAATGTAACAGGTGAAACCAGCACATCCCAGAGAGGTCGTGTGTCCTTCCTATCCTGTAGTGATGAGGGGGAGCTGGATGTGGACGCGGTACAGAACGCTCTCAGGGACTTCCACCAGGAACTCAAAGACACAAAGAGACACAGGGTACTGTGACATGTGTGGCTGTAGCGTCACTCAGTACTTTTAAAGCAGGAACTAGCACAGAAGATGTCCTCAGTACTGATAGAGTATTGTCCAGTCCTTCCAGGATTCCACGATCGCAATTGTTTTGTATTTATAGCTAAATCAACAATCCCTGCATATTATGCGAGGATTGCAAATTTGACCAATCGTTTCCCGCATAAAACAGTCAAATCATCGCAATATTATCGCATGAAATAATTTTCTGTAAATGCTTTTCATAGAACCATAGGCTGCTTTTGAATCTACGTCGTGATCACGTTGTTAATGAGCGACTAAAGGGTCGGTTCCTCTCCCCTTGCAGGATGAAGCTAAGGCCCAAGTGACCAGTCTAACCCGGCAAGTGGCTGAGCTACAGACCAGCCAGGACAAGTCAGGCACTAGGCTGCAACAGTTGACCAAAGCCCTGAAGGGCCTGGAGGAGGGTGAGAGAGCAAGGCCTGATACCGTACACATTTTGAGGACCGAATGGTACTGTGTTTCAGGTCAAGTTGAGGTTTATTTCCATCCACATAGCAGTCAATACAAACTGAAATCCGGGAGCAAACCAATGGCATATGGGAGTATCTAAATAGATGCTCAGAAATGGTAAAAAAAAAAAAAGGAGACTTTATTTGTATTGTGTAGTGGGTCGTCTCTGTGTGTTTACCAGGGAAGAGAGAGGTGTTGGAGCAGCTATACAGGGCTCAGATCTCTCTGTCTGTGTGTTGTCCAGGGAAGGGAGAGGCTGTACAGGGCTCAGATCTCTCTGTCTGTGTGTTTACCAGGGAAGAGAGAGGTGTTGGAGCAGCTATACGGGGCTCAGACCTCCCTCTCTCTGCAGGAGGAAGTGACACGGCGAGGGGACAGGGACAGGAAGAGCCTGGCAGAGGAAGGAGTTAAACTGAAGACCAGTCTGCAGACCGCTGAAGCTAATAGTAGGACACTGCAGGTACCGTTAAGATAACCGGGCTGAGAGAGAGATCCAACCCAACGCTGTTTAATATTCTATGTTCCTTTCCTTTGATATTTATTGACTGAGCACGGATGGGGGTCTGGGGACACAACGTGACAAATGTTACGTTTCATTGATTGGTTAATTGATTGATTGACTGACTTTGTGATTTTATTGAATGGCTGACTGACTGACGGACTGACTGACCATTGACTGACTAAACTGACCGAGTGTTGACGGACGGACTGAGTGTTGACGGACTGACTGAGTGTTGACGGACTGACTGACTGACTGATTGGCTGGCTGGCTGACTGACTGTCTGACTGAGTGTTGACTGAGTGTTGACTGACTGACGGACTGACTGACGGACTGACTGACTGACTGATTGGCTGACTGACTGACTGACTGATTGGCTGACTGACTGACTGACTGACTGATTGGCTGACTGACTGACTGACTGACTGATTGGCTGACTGACTGATTGGCTGGCTGACTGACTGTCTGAGTTCCAGGAGAAGCTGGATCGTTCCCTGGCCGGGGAGGCTCGTTGTGAGGGGGAGCGTCGGAGGCTGAAGGAGGCCCTGGAGACAGCGGAAAGCCGGGCATCTCGTCTGGAGCTCGCCCAGAGGACCCTAGAGGGAGAGCTGCAGCGGGCACAGCGGAGGACAGCCGAGCTGGAAGGAGAGGTGGCAGCCCTGGGGGAGAGGTCATTGTTTTCCTGTATTTATCATCTGGTGTTTATATTATTGTTACGTGATAGTTATCACTATCAGGGAAGCCTTTTCCTGTCAGCCAAAACAAGAGGACCACGATGGAAATAATAAATCCTCTTAAAACGTTAAGTCCGTTAAACGTTAGGGAACTTTGAGCGGTTCTGAATCAGTTCCGACTGATATTTCTGTGTACGACACGCTCTGTGAATGGCGCAACATCAGTTGCTTTACACTCCCTAAAAGCGCTGGTTGTCCCCATTCATATACACTATTGCAAGCACAGCTGTGAGATTCACAGACACAGGAAATCGTTAATTTGCATAGGAAGCGACATGTCACACATTTCTGGCCTATCCAGACAATTTCCTGTGTCTGTGAGCATATGCAACGAGAGAGTCTAGCAAATGCAACAATAGTAGTTTCACTGTGATGTTCTCGGATGGATTTAGAGCTCTCAACATGAAAAAAAGTCAATTAAAAAAAATGTGTAGATTTGAAACAAGACCACTTTGTCTTGGTCAGACGGACGAGTCCTGCGCACATTTGAATGGTGATTGTGCGTCTCTCAGAGGACGTTTAGCAGAAAAGTCTGGTCACTAAGTTGGTTCATATTTATTTTACAGGTATAAGAAAGGTGAATTATTATAATAAGTTATTTTGATTGTCACTATACTTTATACTTGATAATTTTAGTTAATTTCAAGCCCCCCCCCCCCCCACTTTTGTTAAATAGGGACTGCATCATATATGATATTTAATATTTTCATAATATTTGTACTATGTCCTTGAGCTTATGTCCTCCAAAGTGAGTACACCTCAGCAATGTATAACTATTTCTATCAGAAAGTTGAGTTCCAGAACTTTCTAAAACTATCCAGTATTATTACTAATTGTTTGTATGGCCATCAAATCAAATCAAATGTATTTATAAAGCCCTTCGTACATCAGCTGATGTCTCAAAGTGCTGTACAGAAACCCAGCCTAAAACCCCAAACAGCAAGCAATGCAGGTGTAGAAACACGGTGGCTAGGAAAAACTCTCTAGAAAGGCCAAAACCTAGGAAGAAACCTAGAGAGGAACAAGGCTCTGGGGGGTGGCCAGTCCTCTTCTGTCTGTGCCGGGTGGAGATTATAACAGAACATGGCCAAATGAAAAATCAAATGAAAAATATATTACTTTTGGGTCTGTTTATTTAGGGGGAAATCTACGTTAAATGTTTTTTTGTTGTTATCCTCAATCATTTTAAATCCATTGTATCCAAATGGGTTGTTGAATTGTGTTTTTTTAAATGGTCAAATAAATCCAATGAAAAGGCTAGCGGAGCTGAGGAGAGAGCTGGGGGTGACTGAGGACCGGGCGGCTGGGCTGAGGGTGAACGAGGAGCGGCTGGCTACGGCCCTGGCCTGGGCTGAGCTCCAGGTATGTACTGTACTGGACCGTGCATATGTTCTGCTTCTGATAATGTCCCCTTTATGGACGGAGCGTTATAACATTTTACTGCAGTGGGCTAAATAAGGGTCACACAGAGTGTTTCGTGGTAGTCTTAAACAAATCTACTTTAAAGCCAAAGTATACACCTCACACAAATGGTTATGGACTTAAAAGAAGACTCCTGTACCATGTCAGATATAGTACAGAAGACAGTATGACAGAAGACTGAAATATAACAAAATATTTTGACATAGAAACACCGGATTTAATGATGTATTAAAAATTGTAATAACATTCCACCCATGAGACCACTAGAGGGCGCTTTGGTCGTTTGACTGCAGGAAAGGCACCACTGTGGAAATAAGTAATTGACTTTATTGTGTTATCCTTGTTAGTTAATACATTTATCCACCCACCCACCAATCTCTGCCCACCCTCCCTCCACCCCTCCCTCCCTCCCTCATTCCCTCCCTTCATCCCACCCCGCCCTCCCTTCATCCACCCATCCCTCCGTCACTCTATCCAGGAGGGCCAGCTGAGAGAGCAGCTCCAGGGGTTGTCCACCTCTCTCAGTGACAGTAGTGCCACTGTAGGAGCCGTGCAGGAGCAGACCTCCCAGCTACAAAAGGCTCTCACCGTCTCAGACCAGGACCGAAGGATCATGCAGGTAGGGACAGTTTGAGTCCCAAATGGCACCCTACTATTCCCTGTGTTCAACTCTGACCCTACGAGGTCTGGAGCCTGTTGGTTTTCTGTTCTACCTGGTAATTCATTGCACACACCTGTAGTACCAGGTGATTACAGGGAAACAATGAAGAAAGGTCCAGAGTTGAGTTTCATGGTCCTATATCGTGCATTGACCAGGGCCAGGGTCCTGCACCCTATCCCCTATATAGTAGTGCACTAAATATTCAGTGCCATTTGGAATGCAATGTCTGTCACCAAACCCCAACCCACCTGCAGGTATAGTCTGTGCATGGTTGAAGAGGTCCTCTTTTAAATGAGTGATTTGAACTCCAAAATTAATATTCCTGGAAAGGGTTTTAAAAACCCTTCACATCATTGAAACTTAGTGTATACACATTATACATTACGTACATGTTTTTCCACCCCACCTAACACAGACGTTTCGAATTGAAACTTCATGAAAATAAAATGAAATAATCTTAAAAAACCCTCCATTACTGCAGTTTGATTTACAGTTCAGTTACAGTACGGAACCTTTTTTCAGATTCAAGTTTTTATTTTATTTACCTTTGCTGCCCTTAAGGACCTGAAGGATCATGGCTTTGTCCCAATTGATACTCTATATCCTATATAGCCCCGTTGGGCTCTGGTCAAAAGTAGTGCACTGTGTAGGACATAATGGTGCCATTTGGGACTCGGTCCCCCAAATGGCGCGATGAGCTCATTAATTTTCCCCGAGTTCCTCAGGAGAGCCTTAAAGACCTGGGTTGAGGGCTGCTGCTTCAAATATGCTGTGCAAACAAAAACACTACAACTCTCTGTATAAATCTATTTTATTTTGCTCAGGTCCTGTCAGCCAATAAAAAGCTACAAACTGAAAAGTCTCTGCCTCTTTTTCTTTTTTATCAGGGTCGTTAGCAATATATTTCTCGCGCCAATTTAGCTCAAATCCTAGACGTCGGATTAAAAAGAGACTATAGCGTCCATAAAGTGACCATTGGACTTAAAAAAATACAGTATTGACTAAGTTTGTCGTTTTTTATTAAATGTATAATTTATCACTCTCACATTCTAATTCCTGTCCGTTAAGAACCAATGATGAGCTACCATTTTGTAGCATTTCTGACAATGCTTTTTTAGCCGAAACTCAGAGTTCTAACAATAGGTTGGTTGCTCGGCAACGACCCAGCTGCTTGCACCATGCTGCCAGTCATAAGATGTGTACGGAACAAACCGAAGCCTCTGTATATAGCTAGCTATATGTTGTTATTCAAGTTGAGGTTAACCATTAAATGCAAACAGATATTTTTGATTAGCTAGGTAGCTAACTAGTTAATGTTACGTAGCTAACGTTAGCTTGCTTGTACAAAGTCCAGCAGCTAGCCTCTGTAGCTAGCTAACACCAGTCAGCTTAAAGTTAGCTAGCTAACTCACAGGCAAATAAATGTAGCTAGCCAATGAATGTGGTTTTGTTTTGAGCAGTTAGTTAGATAGCTAGCTAGCTAACGTAGCGTTATACCAGTCAGATGAGCGCTAACTTTGGCTAGGTAGTTAACCAGCATGCGAGCAAAGCTGCCAGGCTATATTTTCTCAAGATAGGTTTTTTTGCATAAAGCTGAAGTCATCACGTGTACACTGCTGATCTAGACTCTTGCGTGTAATCGGAGCACTAACAAATGAGCACAAATAAACTAGTGAATGTCCTTGACCTATATCACTATACTGAGAGAGTGTCCATTTCTAAAAGTACGTATTTAGGTGTTTTTAGAGCTTCTTTTTCTATTTTCCGTGCCCTGATACTGTACAACGAGCAATGAGGAAGTGAATCACGGCCGGGGTATGTTTCTCAAAAAACAAATCGACAACAAGCAATAATCTGGACACTTCTATAACATTTACATTACAGATAGAGATTTACTTCAGAAATCTGATTTTTTTTTATTTTAAGGCCAAAACGAGGGTGGTTGGTCGGGGTGGAAGCATGGGTGTATAATGCAAATGTCTAGCAACCCAAAAGTTGAATGTTCGAGTCATGGACAACTTAGCATTACCAACGTTTCAACTACTTACTCCTTTTTAACTACTTAGCATGTTAGCTAACCCTTCCCCTAGCTCTAACCTTAAAACCCTTTAACGTAACTCCTAAACTTAAACCTTTAACCTCACTCCCAACCCTAACCCCTAGCCTAGCTAACGTTAGCCACCTAGCTGTTCTCCTCCCACTGGACCATCTCTATGGGCTTGTTAATGTCCTCCTCCCTCTGGACCATCTCTATGGGCTTGTTAATGTCCTCCTCCCTCTGGACCGTCTCTATGGGCTTGTTAATGTCCTCCTCCCTCTGGACCATCTCTATGGGCTTGTTAATGTCCTCCTCCCTCTGGACCATCTCTATGGGCTTGTTGATGTCCTCCTCCCTCTGGACCATCTCTATGGGCTTGTTGATGTCCCCCTCCCTCTGGACCATCTCTATGGGCTTGTTGATGTCCTCCTCCCTCTGGACCATCTCTATGGGCTTGTTGATGTCCTCCTCCCACTGGACCATCTCTATGGGCTTGTTGATGTCCTCCTCCCACTGGACCATCTCTATGGGCTTGTTAATGTCCTCCTCTCACTGGACCATCTCTATGGGCTTGTTGATGTCCTCCTCCCACTGGACCATCTCTATGGGCTTGTTGATGTCCTCCTCCCACTGGACCATCTCTATGGGCTTGTTGATGTCCTCCTCCCACTGGACCATCTCTATGGGCTTGTTGATGTCCTCCTCCCACTAGACCATCTCTATGGGCTTGTTGATGTCCTCCCTCTGGACCATCTCTATGGGCTTGTTAATGTCCTCCTCCCTCTGGACCATCTCTATGGGCTTGTTGATGTCCTCCTCCCACTGGACCGTCTCTATGGGCTTGTTGATGTCCTCCTCCCACTGGACCATCTCTACGGGCTTGTTGATGTCCTCCTCCCTCTGGACCATCTCTATGGGTTTGTTGATGTCCTCCTCCCACTGGACCATCTCTATGGGCTTGTTGATGTCCTCCTCCCACTGGACCGTCTCTATGGGCTTGTTGATGTCCTCCTCCCTCTGGACCATCTCTATGGGCTTGTTGATGTCCTCCTCCCACTGGACCATCTCTATGGGCTTGTTGATGTCCTCCTCCCACTGGACCATCTCTATGGGCTTGTTAATGTCCTCCTCCCTCTGGACCATCTCTATGGGCTTGTTGATGTCCTCCTCCCACTGGACCATCTCTATGGGCTTGTTGATGTCCTCCTCCCTCTGGACCATCTCTATGGGCTTGTTGATGTCCTCCTCCCTCTGGACCATCTCTATGGGCTTGTTGATGTCCTCCTCTCACTGGACCATCTCTATGGGCTTGTTGATGTCCTCCTCCCTCTGGACCGTCTCTATGGGCTTGTTGATGTCCTCCTCCCACTAGACCATCTCTATGGGCTTGTTGATGTCCTCCTCCCACTGGACCATCTCTATGGGCTTGTTGATGTCCTCCTCCCTCTGGACCATCTCTATGGGCTTGTTGATGTCCTCCTCCCTCTGGACCATCTCTATGGGCTTGTTGATGTCCTCCTCCCACTGGACCATCTCTATGGGCTTGTTGATGTCCTCCTCCCTCTGGACCATCTCTATGGGCTTGTTAATGTCCTCCTCCCTCTGGACCATCTCTATGGGCTTGTTGATGTCCTCCTCCCTCTGGACCGTCTCTATGGGCTTGTTGATGTCCTCCTCCCACTGGACCGTCTCTATGGGCTTGTTGATGTCCTCCTCCCACTGGACCATCTCTACGGGCTTGTTGATGTCCTCCTCCCTCTGGACCATCTCTATGGGCTTGTTGATGTCCTCCTCCCACTGGACCGTCTCTATGGGCTTGTTGATGTCCTCCTCCCACTGGACCGTCTCTATGGGCTTGTTGATGTCCTCCTCCCACTGGACCGTCTCTATGGGCTTGTTGATGTCCTCCTCCCTCTGGACCATCTCTATGGGCTTGTTGATGTCCTCCTCCCACTGGACCATCTCTATGGGCTTGTTGATGTCCTCCTCCCACTGGACCATCTCTATGGGCTTGTTGATGTCCTCCTCCCTCTGGACCATCTCTATGGGCTTGTTGATGTCCTCCTCCCTCTGGACCATCTCTATGGGCTTGTTAATGTCCTCCTCCCTCTGGACCATCTCTATGGGCTTGTTGATGTCCTCCTCCATCTGGACCGTCTCTATGGGCTTGTTGATGTCCTCCTCTCACTGGACCATCTCTATGGGCTTGTTGATGTCCTCCTCCCTCTGGACCATCTCTATGGGCTTGTTGATGTCCTCCTCCCTCTGGACCATCTCTATGGGCTTGTTGATGTCCTCCTCCCTCTGGACCGTCTCTATGGGCTTGTTAATGTCCTCCTCCCTCTGGACCGTCTCTATGGGCTTGTTAATGTCCTCCTGCCACTGGACCATCTCTATGTCCAGTGGCAGTCCTCGAGCCAGTTACATTGTGTAATCTCTCCTGTAGTCCTCTAGCCAGTTACATTGTGTAATCTCTCCTGTAGTCCTCTAGCCAGTTACATTGTGTAATCTCTCCTGTAGTCCTCTAGCCAGTTACATTGTGTAATCTCTCCTGTAGTCCTCTAGCCAGTTACATTGTGTAATCTCTCCTCTAGCCAGTTACATTGTGTAATCTCTCCTGTAGTCATCTAGCCAGTTACATTGTGTAATCTCTCCTGTAGTCCTCTAGCCAGTTACATTGTGTAATCTCTCCTCTAGCCAGTTACATTGTGTAATCTCTCCTGTAGTCCTCTAGCCAGTTACATTGTGTAATCTCTCCTGTAGTCCTCTAGCCAGATACATTGTGTAATCTCTCCTGTAGTCCTCTAGGCAGTTACATTGTGTAATCTCTCCTGTAGTCCTCTAGCCAGTTACATGGTGTAATCTCTCCTGTAGTCTTCTAGCCAGTTACATTGTGTAATCTCTCCTGTAGTCCTCTAGCCAGATACATTGTGTAATCTCTCCTGTAGTCTTCTAGCCAGTTACATTGTGTAATCTCTCCTGTAGTCCTCTAGCCAGTTACATTGTGTAATCTCTCCTGTAGTCCTCTAGCCAGTTACATTGTGTAATCTCTCCTGTAGTCTTCTAGCCAGTTACATTGTGTAATCTGTCCTGTAGTCCTCCAGCCAGTTACATTGTGTAATCTGTCCTGTAGTCCTCTAGCCAGTTACATTGTGTAATCTCTCCTGTAGTCTTCTAGCCAGTTACATTGTGTAATCTCTCCTGTAGTCCTCTAGCCAGGTACATGGTGTAATCTCTCCTGTAGTCTTCTAGCCAGTTACATTGTGTAATCTCTCCTGTAGTCCTCTAGCCAGTTACATTGTGTAATCTCTCCTGTAGTCATCTAGCCAGTTACATTGTGTAATCTCTCCTGTAGTCTTCTAGCCAGTTACATTGTGTAATCTCTCCTGTAGTCATCTAGCCAGTTACTACATTTTCACACCACAGGAGGACATTTTCCCACTACGCTACCTTTTAAAATTAAATGAATGCTTTTATCCTTCCCGAGACCATCAGGCTTGATGGAGCTGTTTTGTCTTGTAGTAATGTGGTACATGCCTGTATTTCCTTAAACCTTTATTTTAGCAATATATCATAATAAAAACATTGTTGGGTCAGTAAATGCCCAACATAACAACAGGTGGTGTTGTATTGGACATAGTAGCTCAGATATATAAAGCCTGTCTGCATTCCTGATCCCTGTAACTGTTAGTTTACCTTTGTAATATATTTAAATTAAGCTCAAAACCACTTGCTGTCACGCCCTGACCTTAGAGAGCCTTTTTATTCTCTATTTTGGTTAGGTCGGGTTTGTGATTAGGGTGGGTACTCTAGTTTCTGTATTTCTATGTTGGCCTGGTATGATTCCCAATCAGAGGCAGCTGTCTATCGTTGTCTCTGATTGAGGATCATATTTAGGCAGCTTTTTTTCCACCTGTTGTGTGTGGGATCTTGATTTTGTATTGTTGCTTTTTTAGCCCTACAAAGCTGTACGTTTCGTTTTGTTACTCTTTCGTGTTTGTGCCGGTTATCATTATAAATAAAAAAAGATTAACCTACCCCACGCTGCATCTTGGTCTGACCATCCTTACAACAACGAGCGTAACACTTCCGTTTTATCAATTGCTGTGCTGATCAATGGACAGTTCATTACCTCTTGTCAAAATAATTGTGTAGCTTAAATTTAAGTTCTTTTTTTTGTATTTATTTTTTGAAATAAAGATGATGATGCAACAAAAATATATATTTTATATGTATATATATATATATATATATAATATATGCATAATTTGAATAGCAGGACACTGTAAGGACACTGTCCATTATCCCTCTGAAGAGTATGAATTAGGCTGAGGAGGTTTGAATCCTCAGTAACCTGCCTACACGTCGTTTGATGTACAATACCAACATGGCTGCTGTAGCCGGTCAAAGCTGTGTGCTGGAGAACCTTAGTAGAGAATGGTATTTTATTAGGATCTCCCAGTAGCTGTTGCGAAAACAGCAGCTACTCTTCCTGGCGTTCCACACAAAACATGACTCAAAATACAGAACATTAATAGACAAGAACAGCTCAAGGACAGATCAACATCAATTCAAAAAATAACCCAACGTAGCTTACAAATCAATACAAACGATCTATGTCAAATAGGGGAGAGATATTGTGCCGTGAGGTGTTTTTTAAACCAGGTAACGGTGTTTATATGAGCAATATGAGAAGTAGGGGGGGGGTTAGTGAGTTACATGCAATCATGGCGCTATATAATACTGTATGTTTCTCGACTTTGTTCTGGGTCTGGGGACTGTGAATAGACCCCTGGTGGCATGTCTGGTGGGGTAACTGTGTGTGTCAGAGCTGTGTGTAAGTTGACTATGCAAACTATTTGGAATGTATTAATGTTTTGTTATAAAAATAAGTGATGCAGTCAGTCTCTCCTCAACTCTCAGCCAAGAGAGACTGGGCATGCATAGTATTTATATCAGCCCTCTGATTACAATGAAGAGTAAAACGTGCTGCTCTGTTCTGGGCCAGCTGCAGCTAAACTAGGTGCTCATGTGAATGTCCTTTTCTTTTTCGGCTTCAAAACCAATGCCTATTCTTTCTTTAAAACTTAGTTTTTTTTGTTTTTAAAATATTATAGCATTTGATATTTTGGTATTTTATTAGGATCTCCCATTAGATATTGCAAAATCCGCAGCTACTCTTCCTGGGGTTCCACACAAAACATGAAACAAAATACAGAATAATATAACACAGAACATCATTAGATAAGAACAGCTCAAAGACAGAATACATGAAATATAGGTATTATAGGCAGAGGATATGAGTATATACTGTATATAGTGTATATAATTAAGCAGTAACGCCCAGGGTGGGGGTGGTATATGGCCAATATACCACGGCTACAGGCTGTTCTTAGGCACGACGCAAAGCTGTCATCAAGGCAAAGGGTGGCTACTTTGAAAAAATCTAAACTATATTTTGATTTGTTTACCGCTTTTTTTGGTTACTACATGATTCCATATGTGTTATTTCATAGTTTTGATGTCTTCAATATTATTATACAATGTAGAAAATAGTTTTAAAAAATAGAAAAACTCCTTGAATGAGTAGATGTGTCCAAACTTTTGACTGGTACTGTATAAATTACTTTTGACTGGTAGTGTATAAATTACTTTTGACTGGTAGTGTATAAATTACTTTTGACTGGTAGTGTATAAATTACTTTTGACTGGTGGTGTATATGATGGAAAAGTGATTGGATTGAATTGAGACGTTCCCGTCCACATGCATTTACCATTTCAACTAACCAATACTTCACCGCGTACACGATCATTCCCAAACAATGTTGAGCACAAATACTGAAACGTTCCACAAATTCACCTGGTTCTGTCACGATCGTATGGTTGAGAGACGGACCAAAACGCAGCATTTGGAAAATAAGCCATCTTCCTTTTATTGAGAAGAAGGAAAAAACGAAACAAAAACACTTACAAACTAACCAAAACAATAAACGACCGTGAAGCTAATAAACGTAGTGCACATACACAGGCTACAAACGTTCATATATAGACAATTACCCACATCAAACGAAAGCCTATGGCTACCCTAAATATGGCTCCCAATCAGAGACAACAGAAATCAGCTGTCTCTAATTGGGAACCCATTCAGGCAACCATAGACTCTCCTAGACAACTACACCAACATAGACACAGCTAGACACATACACTCAACACAAACCCATACACTACACCCAACACCCCCTTTACCATATAACCACCCAAAACCGATAAAACACAAACATTCCCCATGTCACACCCTGACCTAACTAAAATAATAAAGAAAACAAAGAATACTAAGGCCAGGGTGTGACATAACCCCCCCCTTAAGGTGCGAACTCCGGGCGCACCAGCACACAGTCTAGGGGAGGGTCTGGGTGGGCCTCCCTCCACGGTGGCGGCTCCGGCACTGGTCGTGGTCCCCACCCCACCACAGTCACTAACCGCCTCCTTAGCTTCCTCCAAATGACCCCCCTCCACATTAACCCCACTGAATTAAGGGGCAGTTCCGGACTAAGGGGCAGCTCCGGACTAAGGGACAGTACCGGACTAAGGGGCAGCTCCGGACCGAGGTACGGCAGCTCCGGACTGAAGGGCTGATCCTGGCTGGCCGGCTCTGGCGGATCCTGGCTGGACGGCTCTGGTGGATCCTGGCTGGACGGCTCATGGCTGGCTGACGGATCTGGCTGCTCATGGCTGGCTGACGGATCTGGCTGCTCATGGCTGGCTGACGGATCTGGCTGCTCATGGCTGGCTGACGGATCTGGCTGCTCATGGCTGGCTGACGGATCTGGCTGCTCATGGCTGGCTGACGGATCTGGCTGCTCATGGCTGGCTGACGGATCCGGCTGCTCATGGCTGGCTGACGGATCTGGCTGCTCATGGCTGGCTGACGGATCTGGCTGCTCATGGCTGGCTGACGGATCTGGCTGCTCATGGCTGGCTGACGGATCTGGCTGCTCATGGCTGGCTGACGGATCTGGCCGCTCATGGCTGGCTGACGGATCTGGCCGCTCACGGCTGGCTGACGGATCTGGCTGCACATGGCTGGCTGGCGGATCTGGCTGCACATGGCTGGCTGGCGGATCTGGCAGATCCTGTCTGGTTGGCGGCTCTGGCAGATCCTGTCTGGTTGGCGGCTCTGGCAGATCCTGTCTGACGAATGGCTCTAGCGGCTCCTGACTGACGAACGGCCCTGACGGCTCGGGACAGACGGGCGGCTCCAATGGCTCGGGGCAGACGGATGGCTCAGATGGCGCTGGGTAGACGGATGGCTCAGATGGCGCTGGGTAGACGGATGGCTCAGATGGCGCTGGGTAGACGGATGGCTCAGATGGCGCTTGGCAGACGGGCAGTTCAGGCATCGCTGTGCAGACGGCAGACTCTGGCCGGCTGAGGCGCACTGTAGGCCTGGTGCGTGGTGCCGGAACTGGTGGTACCGGGCTGGGGACACGCATCTCAGGGCTAGTGCGGGGAGAAGGAACAGGGCATACTGGACCCTGGGAGCGCACATTAGGCCTAGTGCGTGGTGCCGGAACTGGTGGTACCGGACTGGGGACACGCATCTCAGGGCTAGTGCGGGGAGCAGGAACAGGGCATACTGGACCCTGGGGACGCACATTAGGCCTAGTGCGTGGTGCCGGAACTGGTGGTACCAGGCTGGGGACACGCATCTCAGGGCTAGTGCGGGGAGCAGCAACAGGACGCACAGTACTCTGGGGACACACAGGAAGCTTGGTGCGTGGTTTAGGCACTGGTGGTAAAGGGCTGGAGACACGCACCATAGGGCTAGTGCGTGGAGGAGGCACTGGTTGTACTGGGCTGGGGACTGTCACAGGAGAGTTAGTACGTGGGGCTAATACAGGAGGTGCAGGACTAGGGAGGCGTACAGGAGGCCTGGTTCGTGGGACTGTCATTCCCAGACGGTTAGCACGCACATCAGGACGAGCATGGAGAGCTGACTCAGGTAACATCACATCCCGCACACGCTCTGTCGGGTGGATCTTGTGCCTCACGCACCAACACAGCAGCTCCCTCATTTCACTCTCTTCCAACCTCCCCAATAAATCCTTAACAGTCTCTGTATCATTCCCATTGCTCACCTCCAATATCAGCCCGACTGGCTCAGGTTCCCTCTTAGAGTCCTCACGGGTAGCACGGGAAGTTGACGCAGATCTCCCATCTGGACTCGCCACACTCCCCATGAGCCCCTCCCCAAGAAATGTTTGGGTATTACTCACGGGTCTCCAGCCTTGCTTCCGTGCTGCCTCCTCATATCGCCTCCTCTCGGCTTTCGCTGCCTCCAGCTCTTCACGAGGGAGGCGATATTCTCCCGGTTGTGCCCAAGGTCCCTTACCATCCAGTATCTCCTCCCATGTCCAAGAATCCTGTGTAGGTGGGTCCTGTTGTCGCTTTACATGCCGCTTGATCCGATGTTGGTGGGTAATTCTGTCACGATCGTGTGGAGGAGAGACGGACCAAAACGCAGCATTTGGAAAATAAGCCATCTTCCTTTTATTGAGAAGAAGGAAAAAACGAAACAAAAACACTTACAAACTAACCAAAACAATAAACGACCGTGAAGCTAATAAACGTAGTGCACATACACAGGCTACAAACGTTCATATATAGACAATTACCCACATCAAACGAAAGCCTATGGCTACCCTAAATATGGCTCCCAATCAGAGACAACAGAAACCAGCTGTCTCTAATTGAGAACCCATTCAGGCCACCATAGACTTTCCTAGAAAACTACACACACCCATAGACACAGCTAGATACATACACTCAACACAAACCCATACACTACAACCAACACCCCGCTCTACCATATAATACCCCAAAATACACACATAACCCATGTCACACCCTGACCTAACTAAAATAATAAATAAAACAAATAATACTAAGGCCAGGGCGTGACAGGTTCTCAGGATTTCTGGGATTTCCAAGCAGAAAGCTACACTAGGAATCCTCACACCTGGATTCCTGGGAAGTCTCTGGAATGTAGGAATCCTCACACCTGGATTTCTGGGAAGTCTCTGGAACGTAGGAATCCTCACACCTGGATTTCTGGGACGTCTCTGGAGTGTAGGAATCCTCACACCTGGATTTCTGGGAAGTCTCTGGAGTGTAGGAATCCTCACACCTGGATTTCTGGGAAGTCTCTGGAATGTAGGAATCCTCACACCTGGATTTCTGAGAAGTCTCTGGAACGTAGGAATCCTCACACCTGGATTTCTGGGAAGTCTCTGGAGTGTAGGAATCCTCACACCTGGATTTCTGGGAAGTCTCTGGAATGTAGGAATCCTCACACCTGGATTTCTGGGAAGTCTCTGGAATGTAGGAATCCTCACACCTGGATTTCTGGGAAGTCTCTGGAATGTAGGAATCCTCACACCTGAATTTCTGGGAAGTCTCTGGAATGTAGGAATCCTCACACCTGGATTTCTGGGAAGTCTCTGGAATGTAGGAATCCTCACACCTGGATTCCTGGGAAGTCTCTGGAATGTAGGAATCCTCACACCTGGATTTCTGGGAAGTCTCTGGAATGTAGGAATCCTCACACCTGGATTCCTGGGAAGTCTCTGGAATGTAGGAATCCTCACACCTGGATTTCTGGGAAGTCTCTGGAGTGTAGGAATCCTCACACCTGGATTTCTGGGAAGTCTCTGGAATGTAGGAATCCTCACACCTGGATTTCTGCGTGAAGTCTCTGTCGAATAGTGTGTGAATCCTACACGACCGTGCTGATTTGCTGCGTGAAGTCTCTGTCGAATAGTAGTGTAATCCTACACGACCGTGTTGATATTCTGCGTAAAGTCTCTGTCGAATAGTAGTGTAATCCTACACGACCGTGTTGATTCGCTGCGTGAAGTCCTGTCTGGCAATGTAGTGAATCCTCACACCTGGAGTGTGTCTGGGAAGTCTCTGTGAATGCCAGGAATCCTCACAGCCTGTGATTTCTGTAGGAAGTCGTGTGGAGTGTAAGACTCCGTACAGCACCTGGATTTCTGGGACAGTCTCTGTGAATGTAGTGAATCCTACACGACCGTGTTGATTTGCTGCGTAAAGTCCTGTCTGGTAGTGTAGTGAATCCTACAGCAGCCTGTTGATTCGCTGCGTAAAGTCTCTGGCTAATAGTAGTGAATTCCTACAGCAGCCTGTTGATTTGCTGCGTGAAGTCCTGTCTGGTAGTGTAGTGAATCCTACAGCACCGTGTTGATTTGCTGCGTAAAGTCCTGTCTGGTAGTGTAGTGAATCCTACACGACCGTGTTGATTTGCTGCGTGAAGTCTCTGTCGAATAGTAGTGTGATCCTACACGACCGTGTTGATTTGCTGCGTAAAGTCTCTGTCGAATAGTAGTGTAATCCTACACGACCGTGTTGATTCGCTGCGTGAAGTCCTGTCTGGTAGTGTAGGAATCCTACACGACCGTGTTGATTCGCTGCGTGAAGCCCTGTCTGGCAGTGTATGTTTCTATAGGAGCGTGTCTGGATATGCTGCATGAGGCCCTGTGTAATAGTGTGTGTGTCCTGTAGGAGTGTGTGTGATAAGCTGTGTGTAGCCCTGTGTGATAGTGTGTGTGTGCTGTAGGAGTGTGTGTGATAAGCTGTGTAGTGTGCTGTGTGATAGTGTGTGTGTCGTGTAGGAGCGTGTGTGATAAGCTGTGTAAAGCCCTGTCTAATAGTGTGTGTTCCTATAGGAGCGTGTTGATAAGCTGCGTAAAGCCCTGTCTAATAGTGTGTGTGTTCCTATAGGAGCGTGTTGATAAGCTGCGTAAAGCCCTGTCTAATAGTGTGTGTTCCTATAGGAGCGTGTTGATAAGCTGCGTAAAGCCCTGTCTGACAGTAAGAGACACAACCATTCCCTGACTGAGAGGATCCAGAACCTCCAGAGGACGCAGGAGGACACTGACCTACGGGCCTCAGAGCTGGAGAAACAGACCTGGACTCTGAAGAAGGTAAGGGGGGGTAGTGGCCAGAGGACGCAGGAGGACACTGACCTACGGGCCTCAGAGCTGGAGAAACAGACCTGGACTCTGAAGAAGGTAAGGGGGGCTAGTGGCCAGAGGACGCAGGAGGACGCTGACCTACGGGCCTCAGAGCTGGAGAAACAGACCTGGACTCTGAAGAAGGTAAGGGGGGCTAGTGGCCAGAGGACGCAGGAGGACACTGACCTACGGGCCTCAGAGCTGGAGAAACAGACCTGGACTCTGAAGAAGGTAAGGGGGGGTAGTGGCCAGAGGACGCAGGAGGACACTGACCTACGGGCCTCAGAGCTGGAGAAACAGACCTGGACTCTGAAGAAGGTAATGGGGGCTAGTGGCAGAGGACTCTGAAGGAGATGAGGGGGGCTAGTGGCCAGAGGACTCTGAAGGAGATGAGGGGGGGCTAGTGGCCAGAGGACTCTGAAGAAGATGAGGGGGGGGCTAGTAGCCAGAGGACTCTGAAGGAGATGAGGGGGGCTAGTGGCCAGAGGACTCTGAAGGAGATGAGGGGGTGCTAGTAGCCAGAGGACTCTGAAGGAGATGAGGGGGAGGCTAGAGGCCAGAGGACTCTGAAGGAGATGAGGGGGGCTAGTGGCCAGAGGACTCTGAAGGAGATGAGGGGGGGGGGGGGGGGGGCTAGTGGCCAGAGGACTCTGAAGGAGATGAGGGGGGCTAGTGGCCAGAGGACTCTGAAGAAGATGAGGGGGGGGCTAGTAGCCAGAGGACTCTGAAGGAGATGAGGGGGGCTAGTGGCCAGAGGACTCTGAAGGAGATGAGGGGGGGGGGCTAGTGGCCAGAGGACTCTGAAGGAGATGAGGGGGGGGGCTAGTGGCCAGAGGACTCTGAAGGAGATGAGGGGGGGAGGCTAGTGGCCAGAGGACTCTGAAGGAGATGAGGGGGGAGGGGGCTAGTGGCCAGAGGACTCTGAAGGAGATGAGGGGGGGCTAGTGGCCAGAGGACTCTGAAGGAGATGAGGGGGGGGAGGGGGCTAGTGGCCAGAGGACTCTGAAGGAGATGAGGGGGGGCTAGTGGTCAGAGGACTCTGAAGGAGATGAGGGGGGGGGGGGGCTAGTAGCCAGAGGACTCTGAAGGAGATGAGGGGGGGGGGGGGCTAGTAGCCAGAGGACTCTGAAGGAGATGAGGGGGGGCTAGTAGCCAGAGGACTCTGAAGGAGATGAGGGGGGCTAGTGGCCAGAGGACTCTGAAGGAGATGAGGGGGTGCTAGTAGCCAGAGGACTCTGAAGGAGATGAGGGGGGCTAGTGGCCAGAGGACTCTGAAGGAGATGAGGGGGGGGGGGGCTAGTAGCCAGAGGACTCTGAAGGAGATGAGGGGGGGTAGTAGCCAGAGGACTCTGAAGGAGATGAGGGGGGCTAGTAGCCAGAGGACTCTGAAGGAGATGAGGGGGGCTAGTGGCCAGAGGACTCTGAAGGAGATGAGGGGGAGGCTAGAGGCCAGAGGACTCTGAAGGAGATGAGGGGGGTCTAGTGGCCAGAGGACTCTGAAGGAGATGAGGGGGGGGGCTAGTAGCCAGAGGACTCTGAAGGAGATGAGGGGGAGGGGGGGGGGCGGCTAGTAGCCAGAGGACTCTGAAGGAGATGAGGGGGGGGGGGCTAGTGGCCAGAGGACTCTGAAGGAGATGAGGGGGGGGGGGGGCTAGTAGCCAGAGGACTCTGAAGGAGATGAGGGGGGGGGGGCTAGTGGCCAGAGGACTCTGAAGGAGATGAGGGGGGGCTAGTAGCCAGAGGACTCTGAAGGAGATGAGGGGGGCTAGTGGCCAGAGGACTCTGAAGGAGATGAGGGGGTGCTAGTAGCCAGAGGACTCTGAAGGAGATGAGGGGGAGGCTAGAGGCCAGAGGACTCTGAAGGAGATGAGGGGGGGCTAGTGGCCAGAGGACTCTGAAGGAGATGAGGGGGGGGGGGGGGCTAGTAGCCAGAGGACTCTGAAGGAGATGAGGGGGGGGGGGGCTAGTAGCCAGAGGACTCTGAAGGAGATGAGGGGGGCTAGTGGCCAGAGGACTCTGAAGGAGATGAGGGGGGGCTAGTGGCCAGAAGACTCTGAAGGAGATGAGGGGGGGCTAGTAGCCAGAGGACTCTGAAGGAGATGAGGGGGGGCTAGTAGCCAGAGGACTCTGAAGGAGATGAGGGGGGGGGGGGGGCTAGTAGCCAGAGGACTCTGAAGGAGATGAGGGGGGGCTAGTGGCCAGAGGACTCTGAAGGAGATGAGGGGGGGCTAGTGGCCAGAGGACTCTGAAGGAGATGAGGGGGGCTAGTGGCCAGAGGACTCTGAAGGAGATGAGGGGGGGGGGGGGGGCTAGTGGCCAGAGGACTCTGAAGGAGATGAGGGGGGCTAGTGGCCAGAGGACTCTGAAGGAGATGAGGTGGGGGGGGACTAGTGGCCAGAGGACTCTGAAGGAGATGATGGGGGCTAGTGGCCAGAGGACTCTGAAGGAGATGAGGGGTGCTAGTAGCCAGAGGACTCTGAAGGAGATGATGGGGGGCTAGTGGCCAGAGGACTCTGAAGGAGATGAGGGGGGGCTAGTGGCCAGAGGACTCTGAAGGAGATGAGGGGGGGCTAGTAGCCAGAGGACTCTGAAGGAGATGAGGGGGGGCTAGTGGCCAGAGGACTCTGAAGGAGATGAGGGGGGGGGCTAGTGGCCAGAGGACTCTGAAGGAGATGAGGGGGGGCTAGTGGCCAGAGGACTCTGAAGTAGATGAGGGGGGCTAATGGCCAGAGGGACCCATGTTAATAATGACATAGAGGGACACTGTAAAATGTTGAAGTTTTGACTGTTCCTCATACAGACCTTGAAGCAAAGGCAGGAGTCTGCAGAGCTCGCTGCCCAGGACAGCTCTACGCTACAGCAGAAGGACAGGGAAGAGCTCCAGCAGAGGTTGTCTGGCCTCCACAGCACCCTGAAGAAGATGGAGGGAGAGCGGGCAGAGCTGGAGAACTTGCTGGCCCGTCTGGCGAAAGACAAGGCTTCACTCAGGAAGACTCTGGAGAAGGTGAGTCAAAGGGGTCTTCTTGTGGCTGAACGTTCAGCCACATTCAGGATGATTCATGCTGAAGCTATCGGCTTGCCTTCATTGCCGACCTGCGGCGAGGCATGCTCGTCAGAATCATCACCGTGAGCTAAGCAGAGGTAAATTGCCACAGTGGCATGTTGCTAGCATGTCACCCGTGGTCAAACACAGCCTTGCGGCGTCCGCTACATGCTTGCTTTCTGCGTTAAATCTTGGGTGTTATCTCCCGCACCACCCCACACCAGCACCACCTCTCCCTCTCTCTCCCTCTCTCTACCTCTCTCTCCCTCTCTCTCCCTCTCTCTACCTCTCTCTCTCTCTCCCTCTCTCTACGCTCTCTCCCTCTCTCTCCCTCTCCCTACCTCTCTCTCGCTCTCTGTCTCTCTCTCCCTCTACCTCTCGCGCTCTCTCTCCCTCTCTCTCCCTCTCTCTACCTCTCGCTCTCCCTCTCTCTCCCTCTCCCTACCTCTCTCTCGCTCTCCGTCTCTCTCTCCCTCTACCTCTCGCTCTCCCTCTCTCTCCTCCCTCTCCCTATCTCTCTCTCTCGCTCTCCGTCTCTCTCCCTCCCTCTACCTCTCGCTCTCTCTCTCTCTCTCTCTCCCTCTCTTACCTCTCGTTCTCCCTCTCTCTACCTCTCCTCTCTCTCCCTCTCTCTACCTCTCTCTCGCTCTCTCTGTCTCTCGTCTCCCTCTCTCTACCTCTCGCGCTCCCTCTCTCTCTCTCTCCCTCTACCTCTCTCCCTACCTCTCTCTCCCTCTCTCTCCCTCTCTCTCCCTCTCCCTACCTCGCTCTCTCTCTCTCTCTCCCTCTCTCTACCTCTCTCTCAATCTCAATCTCAATCTCAATCTCAAGGGCGCTCTCTACCTCTGGCATGGCGAAACATGTGTCTAACACTCTCGCCAAAGCAAGTGAGGTAGCACTCCCTCTCCCTACCTCTCTCCCTCTCTCTCCCTCTCCCTACCTCTCTCTCCCTCTCTCTCCCTCTCTCTACCTCTCTCTACCTCTCTCTACCTCTCTCTCTTAAACTGGGTTAAATCAAGGTTTATCTATTAATCTTGTTGCACCAAATTTTAAACCTAGTTTTAAATTAATCCTAGTTAAATGAAATCCTTCCTCTAATCTAATTTCCGTTTTCACTTTAAAACCTCAATTTATTTTAAACCTGTTGCTCAATGAATTAAAAATAATTAGAATAAACTTAGATTGTAGATTAATTCTAAGCTGCCACTTGAGGTGGTTGAACTGATCAAATGGGCAGCATATCTACTGTGGAGAGACCAAAACCTCAGAGAACAATTGTGTGTGTGTGTGTGTGTGTGTGTGTGTGTGTGTGTGTGTGTGTGTGTGTGTGTGTGTGTGTGTGTGTGTGTGTGTGTGTGTGTGTGTGTGTGTGTGTGTGTGTGTGTGTGTGTGTGTGTGTGTGTGTGTGTGTGTGTGTGTGTTTGTGCTGGGTGTGTGTGTGTGTGTGTGTGTGTGTGTGTGTGTGTGTGTGTGTGTGTGTGTGTGTGTGTGTGTGTGTGTGTGTGTGTGTGCGTGCGTGCGTCAGGTGGAGTTGGACAGGTTGCGGCGGGAGGAGGAGGCAACAACAGCAGCCAGAGAGAGAGAACAGCTGGGACAGACAGTACTCAGCCTGGAGCAAGAAGTCAACCACCGGCAGCTAGAGATGCAGACACTACAGGTGGGAAGGCGATGACTGGTGATAGGACAGACGCCACGACAAGGAGATCAGTCAGAAATCATTACTGATATCTGCAGTTTAGAATGAAGCAAATATACACTGAGGGTACAAAACATTAGGGACACCTTCGTAATTTTGAGTTGCACCCCTTTTGCCCTCAGAACAGCCTCAATTCATCAGGACATGGACTCTACAAGGTGTTGAAAGCGTTCCACAGGGATGCTGGCCCATGTTGACTCCAATGCTTCCCACAGTTGTGTCAAGTTGGCTGGATGTCCTTTGGGTGGTGGACCATTCTTGATACACACAGGAAACCGTTGAGTGTGAAAAACCCTGCAACGTTGCAGTTCTTGACACAAACCGGTGGCCCTGGCACCTACTACCATACCCCGTTCCAAGGCACTTAAAGCTTTAGTCTTGTCCGTTCACCCTCTGAATGACACACATACACAATCCATGTCTCAAGGCTTAAACATCCTTCTTTAACCTGTCTCCTCCCCTTCATCTACACTGATTGAAGTGGATTTAACAAGTGACATCAATAAGGGATCATATCTTTCACCTGGATTCACCTGGTCAGTCTGTGTCACGGAAAAAGCCGGTGTTCCTAATGTTTTGTCCACTTTGCAGATGCTTTCGACCCCAACCTACTTCACAGTGACAAACCAGAAAACATTTAAGTTGCTTGTGCCACGCTCTTACGAACTGACCTCCAGCTCCGTGGAGACACCGAGTGTGTTGAGTGGCGTTAAACCCGTTACGTCCTGTGTCCTTCAGGCCCAGATGTCCCAGTTGGAGCGGTCCCACGCTCAGCACCTCCTGGAGGTGACGTCCCACCATCGTCAGGAGATGCACCTGGAGACGGAGAGGCTGAGGGCCACGCAGCTACAGGTGGAGAGGGCTCTGGAGACCAGGGAGAAAGCGCATCGTCAGAGGGTCACAGTCCTGGAGGAGCAGGTACTGGGTCTGACTGGGGGGGGAGACTCCTGCAGGTCATGGCAGTGCTGTTATTGGTTGGATCTCAGTGGTTGGATCTCAGTGCTGTTATTGGTTGCATCTTCATTCCTTGCATTCTCTTTCCTCTGTTCTCTCCCCGCCATCTCTTCTAAACGTCAGTGAGAAGCAATGAGAGCTGGCTTCCCTCCAACTGAGTAAGAGATGAGGGGGAAAAGGAACGAGGAAAACCTTTGAGATTCACACATTTTCCCTCTCTGTCTCTCTGTCCTTCTCTGTCCCTCTGTCCCTCTCTGTCTTTCTGTCCTTCTCTGTCCCTCTCTGTCCCTCTCTGTCTCTCTGTCCCTCTCTGTCCCTCTCTGTCCCTCTCTGTCTCTCTGTCCCTCTCTGTCTCTCTGTCCCTCTCTGTCCCTCTCTGTCTCTCTGTCCCTCTCTGTCTTTCTGTCCTTCTCTGTCCCTCTCTGTCCCTCTCTGTCTCTCTGTCCCTCTCTGTCTTTCTGTCCCTCTCTGTCTCTCTGTCCCTCTCTGTCTCTCTGTCCCTCTCTGTCTCTCTGTCCCTCTCTGTCTTTCTGTCCTTCTCTGTCCCTCTCTGTCCCTCTCTGTGTCTCTGTCCCTCTCTGTCTCTCTGTCCCTCTCTGTCTTTCGGTCCTTCTCTGTCCCTCTCTGTCCCTCTCTGTCTCTCTGTCCCTCTCTGTCTCTCTGTCCCTCTCTGTCTTTCTGTCCTTCTCTGTCCCTCTCTGTCCCTCTCTGTCCCTCTCTGTCTCTCTGTCCCTCTCTGTCTCTCTGTCCCTCTCTGTCTCTCTGTCCCTCTCTGTCTCTCTGTCCCTCTCTGTCCCTCTCTGTCTCTCTGTCCCTCTCTGTCTCTCTGTCCCTCTCTGTCCCTCTCTGTCTCTGTTCCTCTCTGTGTCTGTCCCTCTTTGTCTCTGTCTCTGTCCCTCTATGTGTCTGTCCCTCTATGTCTCTGTCTCTGTCCCTCTATGTGTCTGTCCCTCTATGTCTCTGTCTCTGTCCCTCTCTGTCTCTGTCCCTCTCTGTGTCTGTCCCTCTATGTCTCTGTCCTTCTCTGTGTCTGTCCCTCTCTGTCTCTCTGTCTTTCTGTCCCTCTGTCTCTCTGTCCCTCTCTGTCTCTGTCCCTCTCTGTGTCTGTCCCTCTCTGTCTCTCTGTGTCTGTCCCTCTATGTCTCTGTCCCTCTATGTGTCTGTCCCTCTCTGTCTCTCTGTCCCTCTCTGTCCCTCTCTGTCTCTGTTCCTCTCTGTGTCTGTCCCTCTTTGTCTCTGTCTCTGTCCCTCTTTGTCTCTCTGTCCCTCTCTGTCTCTCTGTCCCTCTCTGTCCCTCTCTGTCTCTGTTCCTCTCTGTGTCTGTCCCTCTTTGTCTCTGTCTCTGTCCCTCTATGTGTCTGTCCCTCTATGTCTCTGTCTCTGTCCCTCTATGTGTCTGTCCCTCTATGTCTCTGTCTCTGTCCCTCTCTGTCTCTGTCCCTCTCTGTGTCTGTCCCTCTATGTCTCTGTCCTTCTCTGTGTCTGTCCCTCTCTGTCTCTCTGTCTTTCTGTCCCTCTGTCTCTCTG